>NC_064641.1:902856441-903159471 GCF_023864345.2 Schistocerca serialis cubense
ATCATTCCATTATTTCGATAGTGTTAATCACCAGGAGAATAATAAACGACTGCTAAACGGAAAGGCAGGGATCTGGCACTTCTAAGATCTTCGGTTCCCACTTATCTTGGATGGCGGGAAAAGTGGTTTGGCTGCAAGATCAGTGTAGATTTGTGTTTGAACACCACTCGAAATGTTCGATCTTCTGATCGGACTGCGATCTAGTGGCTTTTGTTGGTACTATCTCAACGATCTTTCTTGGCGTTATTGACACACTACGGATTTTAACAATAAAAATAAATGAAAGAGGACTGAAACATCTTCTACGGTGCACATCACGCTTAATAATGACTGGTAATTCATAAACAAGAGACAGAAATCATGATTCTGCCCAATTCCCGAGCTTTCGCTCGTCCTGCGATCTAGTGAGGTTTGACGTGTCATTCCAATGTAATTTATACTCGCGATGAAAATTACAGTCACTACATTATGAAAGATTTCGTTTGTTCTCCCATTCATTTTTGATCAACTGTCTGCAGTGTGTCATTTGAATGTTGTCGTCTTGTTTTCAAACTGGTTAACATCTGGTAAAGTTTTTATCCTTTATTATACATGAAAAGGTAACTGAACGGCTCATTTACAGTGTCCTTGCTAACTCACTTCTGCCTCCCGTAAACGAATGAAATATTATACTGGGTTCAGTCAAACAACCTATTCGGAGGAAGACATTTACGAATTTGTCTGTTACCTATACTTAAAAATCATTATAAATATTTATACCTTATATCCATGGATACCGGTACTGTATGAGAACTCGTATAGTAATTATGTTAAAAAAATAGGATAGGACTTAATGTTTCTTCCTACACTGTTTCACGAATCTGTAAAATGTACGCAGAGCTCATTGTTGTGGCTAGTTTGTAGTTTCTTGCACATCCCTTGCACACGCGTGAGTCAGAATGTCACGTGTCTGTTCGAACGAGCTCGACGCTATAGCGAATGCAGCGGTGTATAGGGAAATATCGTGCCGTTGGAATGCGAGCATCGTTAGCCTATCCCTAGATCCGAGCTGGTTCGGCTGTCTCGTAAGGCAAGAGTTGTTGTCTACCTTGCTTGGTACCTCTGGTACTGGAGAACAGTTTGACAGCAATTACGCAAACACACAGTTCAATAGTTTCTTCATTTTCTATGACAGTTTGAAAAATGAAAATTATTTGTGATTCGTAAAGTGGACTATAATTGTGCAGTTCTCGCATTCTGCTAGTAAAACGAGTGCCATCCCAGGAAAAACAAACTAATTAAACAACTGGTTATTTATAAAATACCAGTTCCTCGCTAAGAGTTTATTACAGCCTCAAGATAACGGGTTAACGATCTACATCCCATTTTCTGCGCAGGGAACAAAAACTATAGAAGTTTTCAGGTTGGAGAACATTATTCAGAACTTATGCGTTCCTCTCAGAGCGGTGGAAGCGAAATAGGCATCTCGCGTGTACTGCAAATGAGATCACCTGCCAGGTCTTCTGTGGTACCACAGAGGAGGTGTCCGCCCCGGTAGCTGAGTGGTCAGCGTGACAGACTGTCAATCCTAAGAGCCCGCGTTCGATTCCCGGCTGGGTGGGAAATTTTCTCCACTCAGGGACTGGGTGTTGTGTGGTCCTACTCATCATCATTTCATCCCCATCTACGCGCAGGTCGCCGAAGTGGCGTGAAATCGAAAGACCTGCACCAGGTGAACGGTCTACCCGACGGGAGGCTCTAGCCACACGACATTTCCATTTACAGAGGAGGTATGGAAGAGGGAGATTTAAGATATTCATCACACACATGCAAATCCCACCCGCATTATCCCTCTGCATCTGTATCGCTCTCTCATTCACTTGTCGTAACTTGTATTTTTGTCGTCTATGTATCCATTAACCTTCCAGAGTATCAGTGCTGTTTTACAACTAACTGACCTTTACGGGTGGTAAAACACATACATATATATATTTTACGGTCGTTTTTATTCGATTTTAGCCATCTGATCATCCCTTACAGTGAATTTTGTTAATCTGTGGCTCATAGTGAGGTTCGTCTAGTGGTAATGGTGAGAAGGGGGAACCATTTTGTCTGCAATAAGGACTAACCGAAGACAGGAGAGATAGGGAGACAGAAGGGAGAACGCGAAGAGAGTTGGATGGCGCTGAAAGTGGAGGAAGGTTGTAGCATATTAAGGAAAAGCTACACGACAGTGAACATTGGATAGCTTCCTATCAGTCGGGAAGATACATTGAAAAAGGAAAAACGTTTGTAGTGTGTAACATGTGAGCTACTGTTCAATACGTCGACAGCCGTCACAGTCACATAGTCACGCAGAAGGCCTATAATCGATGTGATCACAATGTGTCTAACTTGAAACGAGGTACTAACCTTCGGTGGAAACAGTTCTTTAATTTGACTCACAAGAACGCGTCATAGAATCGAAAAGGATTCACAGTTGTCTTTTGTGTCTCTCTGCTGATTCATCTTTGATCACCATTTCTGCGTGTAAATTAACAGTATCTCCTTAGCTCATTCCTCAGTAATATTCACTAATTTATCTCTAACTGGCGTTTGTTGCTCTTGACTGATGTTGTGATCCTAAGAAACTGGATGTCGACGGAATGTTATGCTCCTAGCTTCTCTCCTCATTTGTCAGACCATGGTGCCCATAGCTTCAGTAGAACTAAGTTTTGTAAAATAGACCCCGCATCTATCGTGTAACTTGAGTACACTACAGACAAGTACTCGAGTATAAACATAAATATTGTCATAGACATGCACTGAAACATTTATGTGGAGTAGTGGAATACTCAGGCATGCTTTAAGCCAGGGAATATGCAGAGCTACAAAAGAATCTAAATATACGCGTAAAAGACCAGTGCTAGAGGCAGAAATAGCTGAAAAATTTACATGCTGATGACACTAGCGGATGCAAGCAAAAAGGAAACGATATTTCGGAGCTCAGCACTCGCACTTCTAATGTTTATGAAAGTGAGTGATTTCAGATCAAAACCCAAACCTAATTTAGGTATCTGTTTGATTGTAGATTGAGCTGTGGGGGATACTCTTATCTAGTAGGGGAGTAATCCAGTTCGTTCTGACATGCACGCTCTCTCTTTGGTTTTCCTCTTCTGGCCGCTAATTAAGAGCGGTACTTGCGGCTATGGTTTTCTTGGTCTTCCGCTCCGGGGCGCTGGTGGTCGTGCCAGTTGCTTGGACATATGTTGTTTTGGCGAACCTTGGAGTGACTTCTCGCGGCTCTGAGGTATGAACTGAGGAGTGTGTCGGCGGCTGGCTGGTGGTGATGGCCTCCAATGGGTGTATATATTGTACTACCTGATCCTGAATGCTTATGCATGCTATGTGGATTCTCGTCGTTTGCTGCTGCTAATGGTGGGCACCTGCTATTTCTATGAAGTTGTGTTTTGCGGTCAATCTGATCGTAATTTGTGTTTACAGCCGGAAAGAGTGATTTGTGTATGATTATCCCCACCATGGCGGGAATAAGGAGTTCACCCTTGGTTCCGGTATATGTCGAGTAGTGGCGTTATGAGTGTAAAACACTGCCCAGTGACGGCAGCACTAAGAGCGAGTAGTGGGAAGGCTGCATCAGTCATTCAAGGATAGTGCGCACGCCATGATTAGTGTTAAGATAGTGTGCCTGTAATGTTACTTGAGTGTCTTATGATTTATTCTGTGGTCTGCGTTTGAAGGCGCCGTGACTTTGGTGTCCTGTGTTATGGGTTTTTACGCTCTTGGTTCTGCATGCCGTTAACTTCTCCAGACTTTATGCTTGTTTTTGGAGTCTGCCTGTAAGAGTAAAGACATAAGAGCGGTAAGAAGTGAATAATTTGCCGTGCTATTTGTTTGAGGTCTTGCATGTGTTAAGGGTATTACATTTAAGGCGTTCGATACAGTTCCGCGCTGTCGCCTGATAAAGTAAGAGCCTACGGAATATCAGACCAGTTTTGTGGCAGGATTGAAGAGTTTTTAGCAAACAGAACACTTCATGTTGTTATCAATGGAGAGACGTCTACAGACGTTAAAGTAACCTCTGGCGTGCCACAGGGGAGTGTTATGGGACCATTGCTTTTCACAATATACACTCCTGGAAATAGAAAAAAGAACACATTGACACCGGTGTGTCAGACCCACCATACTTGCTCCGGACACTGCGAGAGGGCTGTACAAGCAATGATCACACGCACGGCACAGCGGACACACCAGGAACCGTGGTGTTGGCCGTCGAATGGCGCTAGCTGCGCAGCATTTGTGCACCGCCGCCGTCAGTGTCAGCCAGTTTGCCGTGGCATACGGAGCTCCATCGCAGTCTTTAACACTGGTAGCATGCCGCGACAGCGTGGACGTGAACCGTATGTGCAGTTGACGGACTTTGAGCGAGGGCGTATAGTGGGCATGCGGGAGGCCAGGTGGACGTACCGCCGAATTGCTCAACACGTGGGGCGTGAGGTCTCCATAGTACATCGATGTTGTCGCCAGTGGTCGGCGGAAGGTGCACGTGCCCGTCGACCTGGGACCGGACCGCAGCGACGCACGGATGCAGCCCAAGACCGTAGGATCCTACGCAGTGCCGTAGGGGACCGCACCGCCACTTCCCAGCAAATTAGGGACACTGTTGCTCCTGGGGTATCGGCGAGGACCATTCGCAACCGTCTCCATGAAGCTGGGCTACGGTCCCGCACACCGTTAGGCCGTCTTCCGCTCACGCCCCAACATCGTGCAGCCCGCCTGCAGTGGTGTCGCGACAGGCGTGAATGGAGGGACGAATGGAGACGTGTCGTCTTCAGCGATGAGAGTCGCTTCTGCCTTGGTGCCAATGATGGTCGTATGCGTGTTTGGCGCCGTGCAGGTGAGCGCCACAATCAGGACTGCATACGACCGAGGCACACAGGGCCAACACCCGGCATCATGGTGTGGGGAGCGATCTCCTACACTGGCCGTACACCACTGGTGATCGTCGAGGGGACACTGAATAGTGCACGGTTCATCCAAACCGTCATCGAACCCATCGTTCTACCATTCCTAGACCGGCAAGGGAACTTGCTGTTCCAACAGGACAATGCACGTCCGCATGTATCCCGTGCCACCCAACGTGCTCTAGAAGGTGTAAGTCAACTACCCTGGCCAGCAAGATCTCCGGATCTGTCCCCCACTGAGCATGTTTGGGACTGGATGAAGCGTCGTCTCACGCGGTCTGCACGTCCAGCACGAACGCTGGTCCAACTGAGGCGCCAGGTGGAAATGGCATGGCAAGCCGTTCCACAGGACTACATCCAGCATCTCTACGATCGTCTCCATGGGAGAATAGCAGCCTGCATTGCTGCGAAAGGTGGATATACACTGTACTAGTGCCGACATTGTGCATGCTCTGTTGCCTGTGTCTATGTGCCTGTGGTTCTGTCAGTGTGATCATGTGATGTATCTGACCCCAGGAATGTGTCAATAAAGTTTCCCCTTCCTGAGACAATGAATTCACGGTGTTCTTATTTCAATTTCCAGGAGTGTATATAAATGACCTAGTAGATAGTGCCGGAAGTCCCATGCGGCTTTTCGCGGATGATACTGTAGTATACAGAGAAGTTGCAGCATTAGAAAATTGTAGCGAAATGCAGGAAGATCTGCAGCGGATAAGCACTTGGTGCAGGGAGTGGCAACCGACCCTTAAGATAGGCAAATGTAATGTATTGCGAATACATAGAAAGAAGGATCCTTTATCGTATGATTATATGATAGCGGAACAAACACTGGTAGCAGTTACTTCTGTAACATATCTGCGAGTATGCGTGCGGGACGATTTGAAGTGGAATGATCATATAAAATTAATTGTTGGTAAGGCGGGTACCAGGTTGAGATTCATTGGGAGAGTCCTTAGAAAATGTAGTCCATCAACAAAGGAGGTGCCTTACAAAACACTCGTTCGACCTATACTTGAGTATTGCTCATCAGTGTGGGATCCGTACCAGATCGATTTGACGGAGGAGATAGAGAAGATCCAAAGAAGAGCGGCGCGTTTCGTCACAGGGTTATTTGGTAACCGTGATAGCGTTACGGAGATGTTTAACCAACTCAAGTTAGAGACCCTGCAAGAGAGGCGCTCTTCATCGCGGTGTAGCTTGCTCGCCAGGTTTCGAGAGGGTGCGTTTCTGGATGAGGTATCGAATATATTGCTTCCCCCTACTTATACCTCCCGATGAGATCACGAATGTAAAATTAGAGAGATTAGAGCGCGCACGGAGGCTTTCAGACAGTCGTTCTTCCCGCGAACCATACGCGACTGGAACAGGAAAGGGAGGTAATGACAGTGGCGCGTAAAGTGCCCTCCGCCACACAGCGTTGGGTGGCTTGCGGAGTATAAATGTAGCTGTAGATGTAGATTAAATGGGGGCATAACTCTGAAATAATAGGGTTTGTGTTGTGTCCTTTGGTTTGGATGTCTGTCTTTTTTTTTTTTTTTTTTTTTTTTTTTTAGAAAAAAAAAAATGTTACAGTGTACTACGAGCGGCGGGTATAATCAGTTGGGGATTGACCAATACAGGGGGCGGCGCCTTGATTTAAATATGTTCGGACGCCGTTAGATCGGCCAGCTACGTTTTGGTGACTCTCGGCGCAACTTGGTTGTATCCTGTCAGCGTCATTGCTCGCCCCCACTAGATGATAGAAGTTGACTATTCTCTCTTGTAACTATTTGCAGATTCCTCTCGTTAATGTGTTCGGGCTACGCCAAGGCGTGTCCCCTGTTCCTATAACTTGGGTCACGCTTGTATTAGGGTGGGTCATCCGTTGGGGTGTGCCCGCTGTTGCGAGGAACTTAAACTGGCTATTTAGACAATTGCTTTTTCCGCCAGAATATTGTTGATATACTTGAAAGGGATTTCACGAGTGAGTTCAGTGGAATAAGACACAATATAATTGGTGGAATTCCGTTGTTGTATGATATGTTTGTTGGTCTAAGGTTCCCGTTGTGCAATTTGCCCTTTTACTGAAACTTCGTTATTTAATATTCTGTACTGTTGCTTGTTTTACCAATGGGGATTTAGCCCCGGTAAATTACTGTCAAACTTGTGGGCTATTACGCTTGTCATAAATATTTATCTGCGAGTATTTGTTATGAAGTTGAAAGGAAGGATCTTTCAAATGGTTCAAATGGCTCTGAGCACACTGGGACTAAACTTCTTGAGGTCATCAGTCCACTAGAACTTAGAACTACTTAAATCTAACTAACCTAAGGACATCACACACATCTATGCCCGAGGCAGGATTCGAAGCTGCGACCGTAGCGGTCGCGTGGTTCCAGACTGTAGCGCCTAGAACCGCTCGGCAACACCGGCCGGCGAAGGATCTTTATTTCACTTGTTTCATTCCATATACTCTTGTGAAGACTGTTATGGTTTTTAATTATATTTGTTATTGGTGGCTATTGGAAGGCCAGTATTGTAACATATTTTGTAAAACTGTATATGTATAATAATTCTTTGTGAAGTACATGCCTGTGTTTGCGTTTTCTTGTGACTGACCCTTGTGACTGGTTTGAGGATTGTAAATTTCACGTCGCAGAAACCATTGGTCATACACAAAATGAGTATTCGTAAAAAAAAAAAAAATCGCGTTTTTGTAGTTTCGTAGATGAATTTAAAATCCATTAGTAAAATTACAGCCATCTTCTTTGAATCTTACATGCGGATTTGCAGGACGAATACAGCTTTTAATAACAACCTTCGAGTAGTTAATAATTAAATGATAATTAATTGAAACCCTCTGCTGCCGACAGGTGTTGTTGGCATACCTCGATGGGGACAGCTGAAAATGTGTGCCCCGACCGGGATTCGAATCCGGGATCACCTGCGTACGTGGCAGATGCTCTATCCATCTGAGCCACCGAGGACACAGGCGAAGAGCGCGACTGCAGGGACCTATCCCTTGCACGCTTCCCGTGAGACCCACATTCCCAACTGTCCACAAGCTACATACGTAATGTTCCCAATAGACACTTTGCCAATTCACTCATTACTCGCGCACACTAAGGTGACGATTCCCGTAAGAGTTCGGGCAACCTGTGCAGGAATCGTCACCTTAGTGAGCGAGAGTAATGAGTGGATTGGCAAAGTGTCTATTAGGAACATTACGTATGTAGCTTGTGGACAGTTGGGAATGTGGGTCTCACGGGAAGCGTGCAAGGGATAGGTACCTGCAGGCGCGCTCTTCGCCTGTGTCCTCGGCGGCTCAGACGGATAGAGCGTCTGCCATCTACATCTACATCTACATCCATACTCCGCAAGCCACCTGACGGTCTGTGGCGAAGTGTACCTTGTGTACCTCTATCGGTTCTCCCTTCTATTCCAGTCTCGTATTGTTCGTTGAAAGAAGGATTGTCGGTATGCTTCTGTGTGGGCTCTAATCTCTCTGATTTTATCCTCATGGTCTCTTCGCGAGATATACGTAGGAGGGAGCAATATACTGCTTGACTCTTCGGTGAAGGTATGTTCTCGATACTTTAACTAAAGCCCGTACCGAGCTACTGAGCGTCTCTCCTGCAGAGTCTTCCACTGGAGGTTATCTATCATCTCCGTAACGCTCTCGCGATTACTAAATGATCCTGTAACGAAGCGCGCTGCTCTCCGTTGGATCTTCTCTATCTCTTCTATCAACCCTGTCTGGTACGGATCCCACACTGCTGAGCAGTATTCAAGCAGTGGGCGAACAAGCGTACTGTAACCTACTTCCTTTGTTTTCGGATTGCATTTCCTTAGGATTCTTCCATTGAATCTCAGTCTGGCATCTGCTTTACCGACGATCAACTGTATATGATCATTCCATTTTAAATCACTCCTAACGCGTACTCCCAGATAATTTATGGAATTAACTGCTTCCAGTTGTTGACCTGCTATTTTGTAGCTAAATGATAAGGGATCTGTCTATGTACTCGCAGCACATTACACTTGTCTATATTGAGATTCAATTACCGTTCCCTGCACCATGCGTCAATTCGCTGCAGATCCTCCTACATTTCAGTATAATTTTCCAATGTTACAACCTCTCGATACACCACAGCATCATCTGCAAAAAGCCTCAGTGAAATTCCGATGTCATCCATGGAAGCAGGAGATCCCGGGTCGAGTCCCGGGCGGGGGACACATTTTCAGCTGTCCCCATCGAGGTATGTCAGTAACACCTGTCGGCAGCTGAGGTTTTCAATTAATTATCATTTATTCTAGGGAAGCTGCACGGTCATTAATGTTATTTCTTCTTTCGAGAACAGTTACTATCTTCATATACAATTAATAATTAATGTTCGCTAAGTCCTTTAATGTTATAAAACCTTTATTTTCAGCAGGGCTTTGATAAGGACTTGCATTTCTACAGTTGCTAGACGCATACCACCTCATAATGTTGCTTGAACATGGCATCGCACGCTTTCAAGGATGTATACCTGTGATGCTACTGTTTTACAAATTTTGAATAATGGAGTGTCATAGGGAAAAATATTATTCATATACGTCCATTTTTTGGGAATGATGCTGAAATTTGTTGCTTACGTCTCATTATAGAAAGGATGACATTTTTTTGAATGCGTCTTATAGGAAAACTGAAAAATATGAGAACTTATCACATAAGTATGGGGGTTAGGCTGATTCTAGTTGAATATGGCCTATTATTCTTTTATGTTATCAAACCTAACTCTTCCCCTTCCTAGTTTAATGACGCTTATGGAAACAGACTGCTCTCTTTGGCTCTTGTTTCTTTAGGACCCAATAAATAGCCCATAACTGTCATTATAGTTAACATTATTTTGAACTCAAAATGGCAGCCTAGAAGTGCACTTGTGCTCGTGTTTACACAGGTGACTAAATGCTTTCAGCCTAATCTTAATGACCATAATTTATGACCCAAAAATGGCGTCCTCCCCCCTCCATTATTATAGTATGCTCGTACTGATCCCCCACCACCAGTCACTGCCCGCTGCTGCCACTCTCCCAGTACCAGGCATCCTGAGACAGATCATTATCCTCGCGCTCTTTACCTTGCTCAAGGAACGATACCACGAAGCATCAGCCAGCAGCTGCAGAGATCAGCCATCGTCTGTAGGGAAAAAAAAGAAGTCTATTACAACTGAATTTAAGTACGAATTGCTCCACCTCTTTCTCACTGCCAATTAGAACTGTTATTATTACTGTCATTCAGTAACTTTTTCATTTAGTGGTATTCTTTACCACAGTGCACCGCACCAACGATGATGAAGATAATGCAGTCAGCCAGCGAGGTCTGCACAGCAACTGCCTGATTTATCAGACCATGTTTCCACCACCTACTTCTTCCTCATTCAACTCTAAGCCTCAATCACAGCAGCAGCAGCAGCAGTACTGCACCACATATACGTTCCAGCAGGACGCAAAAGAAATTTTTTCGAAGACTGTAAGCCCCTGCTCTCACTGACATTGCCACCACCTGGTGCGTGGACAGAACAGCACACCTCGTCGATTAAACTGATGCTGTTCTCAAATATGTACTGGATAATATACATCTGAGTGGGAGTAAACACATAGTTTGGGGGTATCCTCTGGAGAAGAGTTCAATACGGTAGAAGTGTTTGAAAATCGTCAACATAGGTGTATGAAGGTTGTGCTTTCATTATATGAGTGGTGGCAATTATGTGCGAATTTGTCTAATGTGATTTCTCCGTGCAACATTAAAACGAACCGTCCTGTGCTACTCGGCCTCCACACAACATGTGTTGGGGGCTACCTAAAACCAACTGCAATTTACAAGAATGAGAATAGTTTAGAGTACAGCCAATTTCAGGAATTAACACTGTGAAAATTGATGTCCACTAGTTCTGCTTTCAGTATGCCGTAAGTGTCTTTGTCTCGAGTGGTGGGTGTATGGGTATGGATGATATGGTCTTACGGAGTTCACTAATGGCGACATTTCGGTGGACGTTATCACGAGAAATTTTGGTATGTGCTGTGATTCAGCACACAGTGTGTATGGTGCTTCACTCATACCCAGTGTGGCTAAATAAATTAGTGTATATAGTTGCATTTGATACTAAAACATACAATGTTGTCTGAAATTAAAAAGGAGAATAAATAACTTTCTACGTCTAAAATGTTATCACTTTACTTCAAATATGTAACCAAGTCAGTAGTGCAATTACACCAAAAGAAAATAGAGAGAGCTATCATTACCGTCTGGCTAAGCAATACTGAATGTTCATTCTTACAAGCAGTGGAACAACCTAAATACGTGAATGATGGAGTTTTTTCTAAACAAAATGATGAAGAGGGTTATATATTTGATAATAGAATGATTTGTGGCTTATTCTCTATATTTATGTAATGCAGTATCTCTTTTGTACAGAGAGATACATAGTATCGATTAAAAAATACAGCTATAAATTTTTCCTTTGGTAGATGATGACAAATGAATATCAAATTGCAGAGAGATGGGAAGAATATTTCAATGACTTGTTAAAATGTGAAGGCCCAACGACACACTTTAACTTCCCCCGTATCACAGACAGCAGACCCTGAATACCTACCGCCAACTGCAGAAGAGGTCAGGAAACACATAAAACGGCTTAAAATGGATAGAAGTCCAGTAGAAATAATTCAGGAAGGGCGTGAATACCTACCGCCAACTGTAGAAGAGGTCAGGAAACACATAAAACTGCTTAAAATGGATAGAAGTCCAGGAGAAATAATTCAGGAAGGGGGTGAATATCTTGTACCAAGGATTCACAAATTAATAGAGACCATTTGGAAGACTGAAAACATTCCAGACGACTGTAGCAATGCCCTAATCTGACCCATCCCCAAGTAGAGTGACCGAATGGCATGTGAAAACTACTGTGGTATCGTTCTGCTCAAAATTTGTTGTAAGATCTTCTCAAACTGTCTTCTAGATCGAATCCAACCGTTGCAGGCTCCATCATTGGAGAATATCAAGGAGGATTTCGTCACTTGAGATCTACTATCGACCATATCTTTGTCCTACGTCAGATCGTAGATAAAAGGTGGGAGTTTGGCCAAGAACTAGACATGCTGTTTGTCGACTTGAGGAAAGCATATGATTGCATTCATCGGCAAAGTATACTGAGGTATCTGGAAGAGTTCGGTTTTGTCAAGAAACTTGTAAACCTCACGAAGGCCTGCCTGATGGCTTCTACAGCAAAGGTAAAAATCGGAAATAAGGCCACCGAAGTATTTAAAATAAAAACTGGGCTACCTGTTCTTTTCAGTCTCACATTAGAAAAGGTAATGCGAGATATGTCATGATGTGAACATCAAGTACCTCGGATATGCCGATGATACAGTGCTATTATCTGGGTTGCAAGAAGAATTAGGGGAGATGGCTGACATCTGGAAACAACAGCGAGGAAAATTGGACTTCAAGTAAATCGTGAGAAGGCGGAATACATGGTTCTACACCGCAAACATTATGAGACTCAAGAACCACATCCATCCTTACAGACAACTGAAGGTTCTTATCGTCAAGTCAGGGACTTCAAATATCTCGGCACAGTATTCAGAGATGAACCATCCAGTAAAATGGAAATACAGGCAAGGTAATCGCTGCTACCACGGCCTTAATGCTCTCCTCAAAACCAGAAGTTTATCAAGATATTTCAATATAAACATCTACAAAATACTCCTACACCTGGTAGTAGTGTATGGCTGTGCCAGCTGGAGTACAACCAACCAAGATCTGAACCCACTGATGATATTTGAAAGGAAAGTCCTTCAGGAGACTTTTACACCAGTTTAAGACAATGAGAGTGAAAAATGGAGGATTCGTCAAAATATATAGTCGTATAATATTCACAAAGAGCCGAACATTGTGGCTATAATGAAGACAGGACGACTCCAGTGGGAAAGGCTTGTTTCTCGGAGGCAGAACAACCGATAGTCGCAAACTGTACTCAACACCAAGCCAACCGGCAGAAAGCCCGTAGGAAGACCTAGAACTCGGTGGAGTGACTGCGTATACAAAGACCTTCAGAGATTGGGACTGCTGGAAGGAGCTGAAGACAGGCTGAAGTGGAGGCAATCTCTCAAAGCAGCGTGCGGCCTATTGGGCCTGATTGCGTAAAGTAAAGTACGTAGATGATTTAACAAGTACATCATATTCAGTACGTATAACTAGAAAATACGGAGATACAATTTTTCCTTTGGTAGATGGTTTAATGATTTTTTACACTAGTATATATCCTAAGGCAGAGTAGTAAAAGTTATTAGTCTTTGATGTAGAAATTTTTTAAATAGTTATCATTCTCTTTTGATACAGCTGTTTTAATAGACATGTTTTTAAAGCAGCTGGTAGAGTTGTCATTGTTCTCCTGTCGCTGCTAACGGCGAATGGTGACTCCCGAACGTCGATGTTTTCGGGGAAGTCAGCCGTTCTAAAGTTTCTGGAACACATTATGCCAGAACACTCGGCGAAGGTGCTGATAGAGGCCTATTGATTCAGTGAGATGGAGTTGAGGCATGTTACATATTCAAGTGTGTTATATCTAAAAGTGTGTGTAAGGTGATTCTTAGTATTTACAACAAAAAAAAATTAGGGACTAGTGGTAGAAAAGGTACGCATTCCAGCGCCCGTGTTTGCTGGACGTTTATGCTTTGAATGATCGTTGCTCTCACATCCTTGAAAATTGATCATTCCCCCTGAGATCCCCTGTCTATTTTGTGATTCATACGACGGTTAAAAAATATCTGTTTTTCCGCTTCTTTCATTATGGAATTCTGTCAAATTAGTGGCCTGAAGAAGACAAAGTTACGTTTTCTGTGCATTCCCTTTCGTACTCAGAGTGCAATGAAATGTTGGACTATGGAACGCAAAGGCACTGACGGCAACTTTTTCATCAAGAAATGGAAAACACTGCTGGACTCAAAGTACGCTGCAAAATGCCATTCCACAACTCTAATACAGTATCATCCGGATGCAGACACTGTTGTATGCTGGAATATCGAACCATTTGTCAGGGAGTAATCCAAGCTGTTTGAACTTCACGCTGTAATCAAGCTCAAACAATTCTACTCTTTATTCTAGGTCTCATTCCAGTTTCCAGGCTAAAATACAACGATTTGTAAAAATTAATATATATAGATTGAGGAAGAGGCCTGCCGGTGAGAGTCCAGAGGAGTGGTCCGAGACTGGAAACAAGCAATTAGTTTCAAGTGCTTTGGAAGGCGAAACGACCAAAAGAGATGCTGCCGATCGTTTTAATATTCCTAAAACTGCACTGTATAGGAATCTCATAGGAGCTGGAGGGAATCAGCAGATAATCTAGACTCGTTTCCATTAACATTTATCGATCCAAGACGGCGATAATGCTTAAAAGTCAACGTTCGCAGAAGACCTTAAAGCTGAAGAGCCCTGGTACCTACCGCTTTCGTTACTTAATATGGAAATCTTGCACATAGTGGATAAAGGATGCAAAATGAATATCTCAGAAGACACAGAAGTTTATAAGCATCCTCTGAAACATCAGCTCTAGCTTTGAAATAGGTTGTTTTTTGATTGTATCTGCTCTCTTTTCAAATGAGTGGCACTGGCCTATTTGCTTAACCGATGGTTTATATTACATAATAAACACAACTATTTATACCGGTTGATTCAAATGACTTGTAACCTCGTTATCGGCTTGAAGTTTTTTATGCTTGTTAAGAAGGAGTATTTGCTTCTCTTGTTTGCTTATTTATTCCTCAACTTTGTTATCTAATCAAGACGCCTTAGTGGTTTTTACCATAATTCATTTTTTATATATTTTTCAATATGTTTTAACTGTGATGGCTAATCAGAGCTGCGGGCCACCTCTTTGTATAGTGTTCAGTGTGCCTAACACATTTTCCTACGTCACGCTGTCATCTGGTTAAGGTCTTAGGTTAGTAACTTAGATGTGCTCTGCTGCGGCTAGTATTTAGAAGAGCTACAGATAGAGGTCCCAAACGGAATGGCAACTTGCAAACACGCACTGTGGCCTCACTCTCCTCAAAAAGTCTGATGTCTCAACTGGACCGGACCCACACACTTGGCGTCGCTGAAAACTCTTATTCAGCGGCCGGCCTCTACGTCAAGTTCAATGTAGCGCCGCTTCACGATCGACTGACGGTGACACCACTGATTATTAAATAAACCTGATCGCTGTACCCATTCTTTGGCACTTTTTACAAGCTGTGTTATTTTGCTAGATTAGTGCGTAATATAAGGTCTTAATGGTGTTTCATTTCTTTACGATTGATGTTCAATTTCGTTTGATTTACTCTGTATATACGAGTGCACTGATAGTGGTCTTCGTAAGCTTTTAGGCACACTGGCGCTCGTTGCTCCTTATATAAATGTAATATTTTTTGATTAAACTATTAGTCTGTTGGCGTTAATCATCATATATCTCGTGGTGTTTTAATGTTTTACTTATGATGCGAAGTCTTCTTCGGCCACCGTATCTTCGCAATTTTTACGTTACTCTTAACTCCTTAACAGTACCACCTAAAAATTTTTAATGAAGGTACGTTCATGATCTGTTTATTACTGTGTACACATTGTTATTAATCTGCTGTTAATTCTTATCCAACCCTGCAAACCACTAAATTTTTTGAAGCACTGTATCTACCAGTGTTTGCTTGGCGTTTGCTTTCCGATTGAAGCTTAATTGTACGAGTTTCTGAAGATGACAAATTGGTTTGTTGAAACTAATCAAGAAATTAGTTTAATAAATATCTGTGCAGTTGACAACTGATTATTTAAATTCCTAGAAAAGACACCTACGGGCTTTCTGAAATATAAATTTCAAGAAAATTGCAAAGAATTGCTTATAGCCCGCATACGAGATTTAGATTCCAAGTTAATGCCTATAGTTGTGATTGAGTTTCGAAAGTTGGCTTACTATTTCAGTCCAACTACAGTACTTTTCATCAGTGAAACTAACCTAGGTGCCACATGTCTGTTTATTCTACTCAGACATCTTATGTGCAGCGAATACAAACACAGTTAACGGAAACAACGAACTACCTATCCATGTCAGGGCTCTTAAGCATACTATCACGGCTAGTACCGATTGTAAAACAAGTGTATCAATAGCTCTAATAGCTCTGCTTCTAAGAATTAGGAAAACATAACATCTAATCGAAACAAATTAAAAGCTGTAGCAATTAGTCACAACTACAAATGTCACTGTTCCTAGTACCAAATTAATGAGAAGCGTGAGCTAATCCTCCAAAAATTTGTGTCATACCTGGAGATGGTGTTTCATTCTTCATCCGGAGAAGCCCTCCGAAGGACACCATCGCAGATTCTGTCTTCACTTTGCTGTTTTCCGTTGCCCGCGTTTAGTGTCTTTATCTCTTTTTCTTTACTGAGAGCGATGTCAGAGGCTGTTGCCTTTTGAGCGGCCTTCTTGGCTTCTGGTTTCCTCTCTCTCTCTTCGAGCTGTCTCTGTCTGTTGGCGCCAGTCGAACTTCCCGCCACAAGTACAGACACTGACGTAAATCGTACTTCTTAAGAGTCTTCGGAAAATCACCGTTCTCGAATTCCCTGACGTGGCCTTTATTCACGTCGCTCTCGGCAGTCTTAGTTGAATTGCCTATGGGTTTGTCAATAAGCAGTCTCAAACATTTACGGAATTATCCTTTGCTCATTGTCAGTAGCTTACCTCCCAGAACTGATTCGTAGTTATGAGCTTTATTCTCCTCTGCAGTCTCAGATGTCGAATTGCGTCTTGAGATGTTGGTGAGGAAATTCAGACGTTACGAAACTCTTCTTTGGTCAGGGTCGACTGCTTATTTCTCCATAACGACTTCACGGTGTCCTTCGAATCTTCCATCCGTGACTGCACATTCAAGGCTCCGCTGTGGAAGCGTATATACTCAAACAAATTAGTGACTCCGGCTCCTGGGGTCTCCCAGCATGTGTCCGCTGGCAAGCGCACCGCTAAAGAGCAGAGAGGAGCGTTCGCGGGCAGCTCCCTTGCTGAGCCCATCTCTCTGTTGCGAATATACGCTGTGACTGATGCCTGTTCGTTGCTGGGATACAGACCAATCTGTGTTGGGTATTGGGCTCTGTTCTTTTGTTGGCTTCCCCACGATACAACACCCATGCTATTCATCACTCACTGTGTTCACAGCTTAAATCGGTAGTGAAGCCGATTTACTCATAACTACGTATTATTGCGACTTATTTCACGTTCCGCGTCGAAATCAGCCGAACGTAACAGGGACTTTCACGTCTGTCAACATCCATGGTTTGTTGTGTTGCATGGACGCCTTCAGTGTTAATTTTCGCTCATGTTCACGTAGCATGGATAATAGAGCTTTCGATTTTGAACGATTTTGTGCGGTATGCCGACTTTGGTGTTCAGTTTATGTTTCTAGTTATTTTATACAGAGTCAGCGACAGTAGCTGAATGTACAGCGCGCCGGCTTGTCATGCTGGGGGCCCGGCTTCGATTCCCGGCTGGGTTAGAGATTTTCTGCGCGCAGGAAGTGGGTGTTTGTGTCGTCCTCATCATCATTTCGTCCTCATCGACGAGCAAGTCGCCGAAGTGGCGTCACCTCAAAAGACTTGCACCAGGCGTTGAGGTCTGCCCTCCGAGAGGCCCTCGCCACACGACAATTCATTTTTTCATGTAGAGTGTCATTCAGCTAAGCTGTGCACCTGATTTAACGCCCGAAGTTTTTGTGATAGTGTAATTCTGTTTACACCTAAAAGTACTGCAAAAAAAGTCCACGCTAAATGACGGAAAATTTCTTTTCATAGCTACATTAATGACAGAGATGTCGGTGTGAGCTAAGACTATAGTAATTTCTGCTTCTAGTATCATTTCAACGGATTTTCACTCTAAAAATACGATTAATCGTATAGAAGAAATTATAATATTTTGAAGTCATAATTTATCTGTTTTGTACGTGAGAACAGTTTCAGTCTTACGGTGACGTTTGTGTTGCCACGCAGAACTGTCGTATCAAGCTGATGGGGTGCTGCAATTTCATGCTACATAGCCTCCTTACAAAAGAGAAAGAGTGGAAAAAAAGTTTAAGTTAAAACTGATAGTAATCGTAGTTGGCTACATGTGGCTCAAACTACGGCAAAAATTCTGCTTTTCCCCAGGGCTTTGAAAGAACGAACGTTCCACGTAAAAAACTGAATGGATTTGGAAAACAGGGAACAGATGTGCAAATATTCTTAAATAACAACTGGAGCTCGTAAATTTAATGACTAGATAAGCAATTGCAATGAGAATGTTCATCAGCAATAGCAGAAGAAAGCAATTCACACAAGAATGTTGTCAGAAAAGCTGCCTTATGACAATGTTATTAACACCTGTTGCAATGCTCATTTGCAGTCGCTGGGAAAAGGACTTCTGGACAGGCTCAAGAGATTATTCTGATATCATCGCACAAGCTGCAACAGCGGAATGTTGAAGCCGTCTTCTTTCGTCGGAATTGGTTCAGCGATTGAGTTGACCCCAGAGTCAAACCAGGCGAACGTATAAGCCAGTCCTTTATCCTTTAAGTATAGCTACCAGGAAATGCTACCTGAGCACCCTCCTAACCACAAGCGCCGGCCACTGTGGTCGAGCGGTTCTAGGCGCTACAGTCCGGAACCGCGCTGCTGCTACTGTCGCAGGTTCGAATCCTGCTTCGGAAGTGGATGTGTGTGATGTCCTTACGTTAGTTAGGTTTAAGTAGTTCTAAGTCTACGGGACTATAGTTCACTTCTTTTATCTTGGCGGTTCGCGCATGCCCGCCCAGACGTGGGAGATTGCTGCGTTGCCAGTTGCACGCGCCAAGCAAACTTACGTATTGGGGGGAGCGCGCAGTTCATGAAGTAAAGCCACCACGGCCGCATTAACCCTTTCGCTGCTACAGAGACGTGCTAGCCGCAATCCGCGCTGTGCGCAATTTTGTCATCACTGCACTGCTCGCCTGTGCAAACACATGGTGTTCCGACTGATTTGACACACTTATCATTCGATATCACAAAAACTACTTGGCCCAAAAATTTGATTTTTACACATCTTCTTGGCTGATACGTTCCCCCCATTAAATGACTTAATTTTGTTTCGATGTTAACCGCAGTTATTGTGCAGCATCAAATGTAGTAAACCACTGCACGAAATTTTGAAGAGTTTACAGAGGTAAAAGTCCATAGCGTATAATTTCCGTATGGTTGATTTCAGTTGCCACTAGAAATTTCAAAAATTACATTCAAACGAACAAAATTCATTAAGTAAGACACTTCGATATTATTTTTTTAAATAAAGGAAATACGAAGCACAGAGCAAGGTTTGAACGGGGAACCTTCCGATTAGTACCCAAACACTTTAACCATTACGCTAACGCAACTCATCGTATGATATGATTCCTGGAGAACTTAAAACTATGACGCAAAATACCGACAAACACTGTTGGTATGACTATGAATTATTCACGTTTCGTCGAAGTACAATAGAAAATCAACAATTACCGCTGATCTTTATTGCGAAAATGCGGTTAGTGAGAATGATAAAAACACCTTCCCTTGCTATCGCCTGAATTAGGAGGCTTATTGCTTATTTGGTTTAATTTATTAATGGAATATGAAGCAATTGCTATAAAGAATGCTTTTTCCAAACTCTCTATAAAAGAAGTTCTGGTATCAAGACATTGCTTTCGTTCAGTTACTTTATTTATGACTGAACGTTTCTAAAACTAAAGACACTCGTCCGTGCTCTGTACTGCAGTCGAGCTCTGGCAACGTCTTCCTCTATTCATTGGCTGACTTTGTTTTGTGACGTCAGATGCGCAGAACGAACCTAAACTCGGCCGCCGTCATAAATGACGCACACGTTATTGACCTCAGATGTTAAGTCCCATAGTGCTTAGAGCCATTTGACCACAAGCCAGTTGTGAACCGGGCACTGACCTTGCTCGTGCCACACAGGTCTCCATATTTGAAGTAGTACTTTCTCTAGGACTGCAACAGCACTGCGTTAAGAAACTGTGTCTATTTACAATCCTTCAGGAGTTCCTTAGTGAAATAAGGAAGAATCCCGTAGTCTCCAAAATTACCGCAAGGAAAGTTCACACTCCACTGTGTCTGATGTTCAATATAGACGGAGTGGGTTCGCATAGACATAAGAATCAATAGTTCTTCCATTCAGCTCTCCCTAATATGTGCAGGTAGCTTTATCGGTTGTAAGACATTTCCAGGGGCACATTTGGACTCTGACCACAATCTATTGGTTACGTACTGTAGATTAAAACTGAAGAAACTGCAAAAAGGTGGGAATTTAAACAGATGGGACCTGGATACACTGAAAGAACCAGAGGTTGTACAGAGTTTCAGGGAGAGCATAAGGGAACAATTGACAGGAATGGGGGAAAGAAATACAGTGGAAGAGGAATGGGTAGCTCTGAGGGATGAAGTCGTGAAGGCAGCGGAGGATCAAGTTGGTAAGAAGATGAGGGCTAGTAGAAATCCTTGGGTAACAGAAGAAATATTGAACTTAATTGACGAAAGGAGAAAATACAAAAATGCAGTAGTTGAAGCAGGCAAAAAGGAATACAGACGTCTCAAAAATGAGATTGACAGGAAGTGCAAAATGGCTAAGCAGGGATGGCTAGAGGACAAATGTAAGGATGTAGAGGCTTATCTCACTAGGGGTAAGATAGATACTGCCTACAGGAAAATTAAAGAGACCTTTGGAGAAAAGAGAACAACTTGTATGAAAATCATGAGCTCAGATGGAAACTCAGTTCTAAGCAAAGAAGGGAGAGCAGAAAGGTGGAAGGAGTATATAGAGGGTCTATACAAGGGCGATGTACTTGAGGACAATATTATGGAAATGGAAGAGGATGTAGATGAAGATGGAATGGGAGATATGATATTGCGTGAAGAATTTGACAGAGCACTGAAAGACCTGAGTCGAAACAAGGCCCTGGGAGTAGACAACTTTCCATTAGAACTACTGACAGCCTTGGGAGAGCCAGGCTCTACCATCTGGTGAGCAAGATGTATGAGACAGGCGAAATTCCCTCAGACTTCAAGAAGAATATAATAATTCCAATCCCAAATAAGGCAGGTGTTGAGAGATGTGAAAATTACCGAACTATCAGTTTAATATGTCACAGCTGCAAAATACTAACGTGGATTCTTTACAGACGAATGGGAAAACTGGTAGAAGCTGACCTTGGGAAAGATCAGTTTGGATTCCGTAGAAATGTTGGAACACGTGAGGCAATACTGACCCTACGACTTATCTTAGAAGATAGATTAAGGAAAGGCAAACCTACGTTTCTAGCATTAGTAGTCTTAGAGAAAGCTTTTGACAATGTTGACTGGAATACTCTCTTTCAAATTCTGAAGGTGGCAGGGGTAAAATACAGGGAGCGAAACCCTATTTACAATTCATACAGAAAGGAGTTGGCAGTTATAAGAGTCGAGGGGCATGTTACGGAAGCAGTGGTTCGAAAGGGAGTGAGACAGGATTGTAGCCTCTTACTGATGTTATTTAATCTGTATATTGAGCAATCAGTAAAGGAAACAAAGGAAAAGTTGAGAGTAGGAATTAAAATCTATGGAGAATAAATAAAAACTTTGAGGTTTGCCGATGACATTGTAATTCTGTCAGAGGCAGCAAAGGACTTGGAAGAGCAGTTGAACGGAATGGACAGTGTCTTGAAAGGAGGGTATAAGATGAACGTCAACAAAAGCAAAACGAGGATAATGGAATGTAGTCGAATTAAGTCGGGTGATCCTGAGGGAATCAGATAGGAAATGAGACACTTAATGTATTAAGGAGTTTTGCTATTTGGGGAGCAAGATAACTGATGATGGTCGAAGTAGAGAGGATATAAAATGTGGACTGGCAATGGCAAGGAAAGTGTTTCTGAAGAATAGAAATTTGTTAACATCGAGTATAGATTTAAGTGTCAGGAAGTCATTTCTGAAAGTATTTGTATGGAGTGTAGCCATGTATGGAAGTGAAACATGGACGATAAATAGTGTAGACAAGAAGAGAATAGAAGCTTTCGAAATGTGGTGCAACAGAAGAATGGTGAAGATTAGATGGGTAGATAACATAACTAATGAGGGGGTATTGAATAGAATTGGGGAGAAGATGAGTTTGTGGCACAACTTGACTAGAAGAAGAGATCGGTTGGCAGGACATGTTCTGAGGCATCAATGGATCACCAATTTGGTACTGGAGGGCAGCGTGGAGGGTAAAAATCGTAGAGGGAGACCAAGAGATGTATACACTAAGCAGATTCAGAAGGATGTAGGCTGTCGGAGGTACTGGGAGATGAAGAAGCTTGAACAGGATGGAGTATCATGGAGAGCTGCATCAAACCAGTCTCAGGACTGAAGACCAGAACAACAACAACAGCTTTATCGATAAAAAGAATTCCTTGAAAAACGAATCTACTGTCGTGTTATCGCATCAGCCCCGAGCGGCAGGGCCTCACCTGTCTTCCGAAATACCTCGCAGATAATATGCTGATGTAGTGACATATGATACAAATAGAAGGTGTTTACTCGTAAATCTGAACACTGCTTGGCTGACTTACTGCAGAGGCACTCGCAATTTTCTAGAGGTAACCCATCCGGACAGCATCGTCAGACTGCGGTGTTCGGCGTGTGAGGCCGTGCCACGTTGCATCCCAGTGGCTCAGCAAGTGGTCGGGCGGAGAAAAATACATCGCAAGGGTGTACTGAGGCTAAGTCGTTCGACTGCAGGAATTGTAACTACTGAGCACGTAGTAAACACGGAAGAATTAGGGAAGAATATAATTTAGATTCCCAAATGGCTGCACCAAACTGCAGATAGCTGAGTGTCATGACTGGCTCATTGTGAAGGCAGGTTTTCATGCTGAAAATAAATATGCATATCAGACTTAATTTGGAACGCAATTTTTTGTTAAATCAGCCTAGAACCAACATGTCAGTTATACGTGGACAAAACTTAAGAAGAGGTACGTTTTGTGACTCACTCAGGCAAAATTATCTTGATATCAGTATCAGTGGCTGGAAGGCGATTACGCAAAGCGAGGGTACATAACGTTCCCTTTGAAATTCCAGAGGAACACATTCAGTCGTTATTGACGCCGTATGGCCGAACTGCCCACATCAGACAAGAGAAGTGGACGGAAAATGCCAACTTCAGTGTTTTTAGCGGTGTTCGAATGGTCTGCATTGATTTAGGTAACAACTTCATCTTCAAATTTGCTGTTCAAAATTGTTGCTTCAAGAACATTGCCCATAATTTGTTTATGGCTAATCTTGTACGTTGCATAGCTTTAGGTGCATTTAAATTCCGAAGCAAAGTGATAAGTGAGCCAATTTTTAATCGCAAGTTATGTGGTTGCATTCCTATTACATCCAGCGAAATCAAAAATTTAACAGGATTGTTGACTGCTTCGACAAGATCGGTAACAGTGTCCATCGATTTGAACAATATCTCACTGCCGGGCAATGACTGTTGTATTTTGAAGTTAATAACGTCAACACCGATATTTTTTGCAGCTAAAATAGCTCGTTTGGGGAGCCACGCATGATTAATATAATTAGCTTGTAAATCTGGAAAAATGCTTTCAATCAAAGCATCTTTCGTATTTACCATGTTGCAGAAATTGTCTGGCAATTTGATGCATTGTGATATTGTTCCATTTTCAATGTTGAGTAATTGCTCGTAGAATGATAGTGCCAATGGATCGTTTTGCAGTTGAACACGTATATTTGTGTTAAGACGTAATGTACTGACAGTTCGCCATAGATAAGATTGTTTTATACATGCGTTAATTTTATCCGCATAAGTAGCGCGTGGAATGACTGGCGATGTCTGTCTAAAATCACCGGCAGCAGCAGTAAGGCACCACTGAAAAGCCTGGTGATATTATTTAGATTTTTCATCATTCTATTGACAGCTTCAAGTGAATGCTTGTGGCCCATAGTCCATTCATCCCAGATAATAATTTTGCATTGTTGCAAAACATTATCCATTTTCAAGATGCACGGCCATATGCATAACAGCAGAGTCTCTTTCGTGTGTCAGAAAACCCTATATACGCCAAATTGCTTCATTGCTGCTGATGTGTTGGCCTATTTGGTACCGTGTTATTTCATCGTTTTCGTGAACAGCAAATACAGCCATATCACTGCCCTTATGGAGATATTTGCATATATATTTTATGGACTTCACCGAACTGCAGAGCTCAATATTTATGTGTGCTTTGTAGATTTTACACAGAAATGGTGAATACGGCACCACCCAATGATTGTCAATGACAACTGTTGTTCCGTTTGTAATGCGTGATTGATGTGATTGACCACATCTCTACGACGATACAATGGATAACTATCGATATAAGTGATTGTATCATTTACACAATTTTATGGAAAACATTTCGTACATTTTCCATTGCCCATGCACGGCGCCGTTATGTTTATAGCACCGCATGGACGATGGATCATGTTAGCGGTAACAATCTCGTACAATTCTTGATCGATATTCCGATCTGGAATATCTGCTGAGATAATTTTATCAATTTCTTCAGACTGTATTTTGTCGAGCATCCAAATAAAAATATGCGCGTGTTGCAAACCTCGTTTCTGCCATTTAACAGAATACAGCCAGCAACGTGTTTTGCCAACTACAGAGGAATGTTAAATCAAGTTCATCAATGATTTTAACTTTTGTCTGAAGGCACATGCAGTGATATCTAGCCGATCTATTGCAGTTTGACCTGGCAATAACACGATTTTAATTTCATCCCATTTTGGATTACACGTAAATGTGATGAACAAATCTGGTCGTCCGTACACGCGCCCAAAAGCCATGGCGCCTTGAATATATTCTTGCATATGACGTGGGCTACCAATATATGACGATGGAAGAATATATGAAGTACCGATGTCGTTGATATTCGTTATTCCATCTACGTTACCAACAATAGCATCACACAAATGAATGAACTCCTCAGCTCGAAGTTTCGCTTGATTATACCTGATGTATCGTAATCGCTCGCTTTCAATTTTCGCATACCTATCAACGATATATTCATGAAACAACTGGCGACATCGGAGAATATTATTGTTTTCATTGGCACGAATCATCAACCGATATGCGTAGAAGTTCATCGCACTCACTTTCTTGCTCATTTCTACACCTGCAAAGTAAAAATATAATGAAGGCAAAAAGAAATTAATTGTGCATAAAATAAAATATTAGGTAATGACATGTGTAGATTGTACCTGTTCTGGACTTCTTTGTTTGATATTTAAATGATACCCATTTTCTCCTTCCCAAAATATCAATGGATATTGCAAAGCGTCGTAAGAGCGATGACTGTCTTCAATCGTATGCACTGTGTTATCTCTGCGTTGGATTCGTATATCTCGACGTTCGAATGCGTCGCCAACCATTACAACTGCGACTTCATTAACGGTCGGTGCATTATATCGGCCCACGTGTTGCCCAAATGGTACTTTGTCTGCTTTGATGACGATCGTATAGTTGTCGTTTTGCAATCTGTGAGAAACGGTATTGAGCAACTGGACCAACTGGTTGCGATTCTGTGAAAACGGTTCTAAAATACCCATAATATCTCGCTCCTCCATCTGCTCGATATGGCTGACCTGGCATCGTGCGTTTATTTGCTGCTCCTCATCACCCATGAAGGAGATTTGCAGAAATTTTGAATCGGTATCAGGCATCGGCATTAAACAACCAATTTCTTGATATACTTTGCCCTGAATCTTAAACGTTGATTGAAAATTGTGACCATCCTCATTCTGAACGATTTTTGTTGCTCCAAATGATGCCATTTGAAAGCACGAATAGAATTTGCGAATTTTACGCAAAAACAATTTAGACTGAGATGTAGCTCCAGCCAGTAGTGTTTTCAATGGTTCTGGCGGTGAATTCAATGGTGGCAATACAACTTTTTCAGACGTGCTGCACAAACTGGCCGATTCACCTTTGTATTTGAGTGCATAACAGTATTGGCATTGTTGGTTCATAGCACCGGTTACAATTTGTGAATGTCACGAACAGTGGGTGACCGACTCATATTCAAACGCAAGGCGAAGAAGTGATGCACGTGTCAATGCGCGATACACTTGCAAACGCTGTTGTTCTGGTGTTCTGAATGTGTTGGTGACTCATAGACGGGCCAGCCTTTGTCTCAATGCATTAGCTCGAAGGCGTTCGTTGCGTTGCTCTTGACTTTCATTAGCACGCCTGATTGCAGCATGGCTTCTTAAATTTTCATTGTTCGTCATCCGATCTTCTGCCGATCTGTTTAACCGTCGGTTCTGGACTAATTGTGAATTCCGAGTCCGTCGACCAATATTTCTTCCTCGTCCACGAGGTACGTAACTTATATGTGAATATAATACAGTTAATATTCACTGAAATGCGACACTTGAAATATCAAAAGATACCGTACGAAAAAATTAAAATGTCAAACTAACGAAACAAACTTAATATAATACACTCAAATTAAAATGTCGAAAAATAAACGAAATTCTATGCACGTAACTTATATCTGAATATAATACGCTCAATATTGCACACAAAAACTCAAAGCCACCTACCGTTCTGATTTTCCAAGCCCCCACTTGATTGCATTCATTCAAATCGATCCAGCCGTTTAGCTGCAGTATAGATAAATAACCTAGATACCGACTGCAGTGCCATCTACCGGGCTGATTTGTGAATCTAAACCATCCAGGGCCCCACCCGAACGCATACAAAAAAATTCATTCAAATCGGTCCAGCCGTTTAGGAGGAGTTGAGTGACATACACACATACAGTAGAATTATACATATAAATATTGGCGCAAAACAAGGGTCACTTCCCGCCGTTGGTGGATTGTGCTGCTTCAGCTCCGCGTGGAGTGTTGGTTTTTCGGTAGAGTAATAAGGAGAAGAGAAGCAGTAGTAGCAGGAAGGTGGAGATAGAGAACAATGGTGATCGTACTGTCAGAGTGAGAGTTGTAAACAGTCGGAGGTACATTATGTGGTAGTCGCAAGGTCTACCATACATTAGATGCAAGGCAACTGTGTTCTATCGCCTGTTTCTTGCCTTCAGGCAAGTCTCATAGAATTGTCTGACCAAGGCCCTTGGTGCACATGGTATCGCAATTTCTTGCCTGGTTTGGAGACGATGCTCTTTTCAGCCTCATTTCACTCTTTTACTTATTCTTCCTCATTTTATTATCTGCCTCTATTATTGAATGCTTTTGTCATATGTTTGTACTATTTCGGTATGTTGAGTTACTGTCGCTACACTGTTTTTACCGTTCTCTCGTTTAGAGAAGTTATGATCAAAGTTCATGGAATTTGAAAACATGCCTTACAAAATGCGCAGACTACAAGCCGTTATCTTAAAGAAGTCTTCAAGGTTGTTTTGATGGATTCTGCAGAAATAAGATCGCACCCTATGCCGAACCGAACGGTCTGTCGTTCAACCGCCGCCGAATAAGCGCAGCCCAGCACCGCTCCACTTGCCTGTTCCCGAGAAGACATTGGCGACGCAGTTCAGCGTCTTTTGTGGACCCCATACCTTCTTAGAACATACTGAAGACAGCCTCTCTCACAAAATAAATTCAAATGGACCGCGGATTAATTTTTTGAATTACCGCAACCTTTGTTACATGGGTCCGCAGCTCGTGGTCTTGCGGTAGCGTTCTCGCTTCTCCCGCACGGAGTCCCGGGTTCGATTCCCGGCGGGGTCAGGGATTTTCCATGCCTCCAGATGACGTGGTGTTGTTGTGTCCTCTTCATCGTCATCATTCATCCCCATTATGGTCGGAGGAAGGCAATGGCAAACTACCTACCCTAGGACCTTGCCTAGTAGAGCGGTGCGGGTCTCCCGCATCGTCCCCAACGCTCGGAGTATGGGACCTCATCATCATCATTGTTCCACGGCGTACGACTCAGCTGTTTTTGCAACATCCCATATCCTGTTCAGGTTTCACCTGTTTTTTCA
This sequence comes from Schistocerca serialis cubense, assembly GCF_023864345.2. Taxonomy (NCBI): domain Eukaryota; kingdom Metazoa; phylum Arthropoda; class Insecta; order Orthoptera; family Acrididae; genus Schistocerca; species Schistocerca serialis. Next base: position 902,884,434 of record NC_064641.1, read on the forward strand.
AACCGGAGTTTCACTCTCCACGCTTACTGAGTAACGCTAAATAATCACGGACTATTTCGTGACTATGCCGTGGAACCTGAATTTCTGTTCTCTATACAGCTGAATGAAACTTTTAATGCCACTACCACACCAATCCTAATATTCAGCCCGGAATTTAACTTCTCTCTCAGTGCATAGCCTACCTTATCAGGTCTTCCGGCTACTAACAACACTGAATTTTTCAAGTTCTTGGATTAGTTGAGGAGCACCAACAAATTTAACTAGATCATACTGCTGCCCCCATTACTGCATTATAACACATTTTACTTAATATAACTGTTCCCACAGTGACTTCTTTCTTGTTTGCTATTCTGATACTGGGCTCGATTATATAGTGATAGTCCACGTAAAATGTATGTAGTAAATGACCTACAGCCAGTTCAGCTGACCACATGCTTGGTCAACTTTCAGTGGAAAACGTATGACTTTTATTTTTGTACTGTCACGAAATGTAATTTTGTAATGCCACTTAGGATCATAAGGCCGTTGCAGCATTCCTGAGTATGGAAGTTAATAGGATTATAAAAAAAGGGAGGAAGGTTTATCTATTTAGCAAGAGTAATAGAAGGCAGGTTTCAGACTACCTAACAGATCAAAACGAAAATTTCTGTTCCGACACTGACAATGTTGAGTGTTTATGGAAAAAGTTCAAGGCAATAGTAAAATGCGTTTTAGACAGGTACGTGCCGAGTAAAACTGTGAGCGACGGGAAAAACCCACCGTGGTACAACAACAAAGTTACGAAACTACTGCGAATCAAAGAGAGCTTCACTCCAAGTTTAAACGCAGCCAAAACCTCTCAGACAAACAGAAGCTAAACGATGTCAAAGTAGGCGTAAGGAGGGCTATCCGTGAAGCGTTCAGTGAATTCTAAAGTAAAATTCTATGTACCGACTTGACAGAAAATCCTAGGAAGTTCTGGTCTTACGTTAAATCAGTAAGTGGCTCGAAACAACATATCCAGACACTCCGGGATGATGATGGCATTGAAACAGAGGATAACACGAGTAAAGCTGAAATACTAAACAGCTTTTTCCAAAGCTGTTTCACAGAGGAAGACCGCACTGCAGTTCCTTCTCTAAATCCTCGCACAAAAGAAAAAATGGCTGACATTGAAATAAGTGTCCAAAGAATAGAAAAGCAACTGGAATCACTCAACAGAGAAAAGTCCACTGGACCTGACGGGATACCAATTCGATTCTACACAGAGTACGCGAAAGAACTTGCCCCCCATCTAACAGCCGTGTACCGCAAGTCTCTAGAGGAACGGAAGGTTCCAGATGATTGGAAAAGAGCACAGGTAGTCCCAGTCTTCAAGAAGGGTCGTCGAGCAGATGCGCAAAACTATAGACCTATATCTCTGACGTCGATCTGTTGTAGAATTTTAGAGAACATGTTTTTTGCTTGAGTATCATGTCGTTTTAGGAAACCCAGAATCTACTATGTAGGGGTCAACATGGATTACGGAAACAGCGATCATGTGAGACCCAACTCGCTTTATTTGTTCATGACACCCAGAAAATATTAGATACAGGCTCCCAGGTAGATGCTATTTTTCTTGACTTCCGGAAGGCGTTCGATACAGTTCCGCACTATCGCCTGATAAACACAGTAAGAGCCTACGGTATATCAGACCAGTTTTGTGGCTGGATTGAAGAGTTTTTAGCAAACAGAACACAGCATGTTGTTATCAATGGAGAGTCGTCTATAGACGTTAAAGTAACCTCTGGCGTGCCACAGGGGAGTGTTATGGGACCATTGCTTTTCACAATATATATAAATGACCTAGTAGATAGTGTCGGAAGTTCCATGCGGCTTTTCGCGGATGATGTTGTAGTATACAGAGAAGTTGCTGCATCAGAAAATTGTAGCGAAATGCAGGAAGATCTCCAGCGGATAGGCACTTGGTGCAGGGAGTGGCAACTGACCCTTAACACAGACAAATGTAATGTATTGCGAATACATAGAAAGAAGGATCCTTTATTGTATGACTATATGACAGCGGACCAAACACTGGTAGCAGTTACTTCTGTAAAATACCTGGCAGTGTGCGTGCGGAACGATTTAAAGTGGAATGATCATATAAAATTAATTGTTGGTAAGGCGGGTACCAGGTTGAGATTAATTGGGCGAGTCCTTAGAAAATGTAGTCCATCGACAAAGGAGGTGGCTTACAAAACACTCGTTATGCCTATACATGAGTATTGCTCATCAGTGTGGGATCCGTACCAGATCGGTTTGACGGAGGAGATAGAGAAGATCAAAAGAAGAGCGGCGCGTTTCGTCACAGGGTTATTTGGTAAGCGTGATAGCGTTACGGAGATGTTTAACAAACTCAAGTGGCAGACTCTTCGAGAGAGGCGCTCTGCATCGCGGTGTAGCTTGCTCGCCAGGTTTCGAGAGGATACGTTTCTGGATGAGGTATCGAATATATCGCTTCCCCCTACTTATAACTCCCGAGGAGATCACGAATGTAAAATTAGAGGGATTAGTGCGCGCACGGAGGCTTTCAGACAGTCGTTCTTCCCGCGAACCATACGCGACTGCAACAGGAAAGGGAGGTAATGACAGTGGCACGTAAAGTGCACTCCGCCACACACCGTTGGGTGGCTTGCGGAGTATAAATTTATATGTAGATGTAGGATCGCTGTTTTTAATTAAAATCATTATTTTGTATTTGTCTGATAAATTACTGACTTTTGTGGCTTTCAAAGAATAGTCCTTTGTTATTGTGGTTGTTTTTTCATTTGATGTTGTTTTATTGCCATAGGCTATTTTTACAATCTGTATATTCAGTTTAACTGGACTTAAGCAGGCTGACTTCTTCCACAATGCTTTAGTTTCACACGTCCAACTCTAAAACTTTGCCGGCCGCTGTGGCCGAGCGGTTCTAGGCGCTTCAGTCCGGAACCGCGCTGCTGATTCGGTCGTAGGTTCGAATCCTGCCTCGGGCATGAATGTGTGTGATGTCTTTAGGTTAGTTAGGTTTAAGTAGTTCTAAGTTCTAGGGGACTGATGACCTAAGATGTTAAGTCCCATAGTGCTGAAAGCCATTTCTAAAACTCTCCCATGCTTTGTGTCTCCGCTGTGTACCAGTACCTGTGGAGTAGCATTCTAGCTTTTTAAGACTGGTGAAACCACTTTTTAAGTAAGGTGAAACCACCAACTACCAGCAAGAAGTTTCACACACTTCCATCTTCGCATTCTTGACCCTTTTGTGTCTAAGCTTTATCCTAGTACCTGCAGGGGTTCACAGTTTCATGCACATTTCTCACTGTCTACTAGGCTCTCAGCAATATATCCATTCTTAAGCGAAGCGAAGACATTCGAAAGTCTACCACCGTGCGTAACTGAAGAAAACCCCCATGTCCGCATCTTTTCCAGACGCTGACAGGGGTCCGACTTTCCCCTCTTCCTGGAATGCAGGAACTGGAAGCCAGCGAAACTGACCATCGGCGGAGGTATTACACAGCTCCTACTGATGACTTTTGATCTTTTGATGCTGAAGATGGAGAGTAATGGCGAAGTGGCCCATCTATGTTAACTTGGTCCATTATACACACACTACGAAAAGGAAAACAAAAATCTTCACTCCAAAGTCAGTCATAAACATAAAAAAATAGAGCAGTTACCTAACTTCGTATACTCCAGTTACCCTAGCACACCCTTCACTTCTAACATGCAAAATAATCGTCACAAACAGCAAGCCACGTTCAATGCCGTACTCTGCAAAGGTAAAATGTCTTCTCGGCTGACCACTAGGTATGTGTGATGCGTCTCTGTACGCAGCAGCAGAAGTCACACCAAACACTGGTGCCTGTGCGGCTCTCAAATGGTTCAGATGACTGAACAGTGTGGGACTTAACTTCTAAGGTCATCAGTCCCCTAGAACTTAGATCTACTTAAACCTAACTAACCTAAGGACATCACACACATTCATGCCCGAGGCAGGATTCGAATCTACGACCGTAGCGGTCGCGCGGTTCCAGACTGTAGTGCCTAGAACCTCTCGGCCACCACGGCCAGCGTATGGTTCTCATCATACATGCTAGCGTCATTCTATCCGTAGGAATATGATATGGTAACACTACGTGAAGAAACGTACACACATTTACTACAATTAAGTGTACACGACAAAGGAAAACAGTAATACAAGTGGAAATGGCCAAAGTCTCGTGTTATCGAACTCAGGTGGCAACTCTCAGACACGCACCATGCAGTACTGCTGCGGCAGGAACACGTGATCACACACATGCGACCAACGCTGCATATCTACACATCCACTCCAAGGGTCTCACAGTCCAGGCACAACCAAAAATTGCTATCTAGGCACAATAAATAGGTACTAATTACTATGACAGAAACTCAATTCACGAAATCGAAAGTGTTATTTTATCCGTCATCTACAATAGTCTAAATCATTACTGCTATACTCTACTTTATTGTTCCACACACGTTCTCAGGCTTAGGACGTTAAATACAGCAACCTCGCACACGTCATCATAAGTAGCATAAGCACCCGATGTTGCCTGCTTACGATTGAAACGTGATCAAATTTTTTCGCACTTCGATGCATGGAAATAGCTGCAGTCCACAGAAAAGCGTTTGACTTTTACAAATTTTTCGATCATGGATAGAAGAACATTATATTCTACTACTGGCGAACGAGCGTGTAAAATATTTTCGTGGCTCGCCTCACAGTACTTGTCAGCCACTCTGAAATCTCTTTCGCATTCTCCGCTCCGCATGAGCTTCCCAGTAGTTTTGGGGATTCCATCTTCTACTTTTGTCATTGTTCCGTCGCGGCTCTTGTTACTGCATTTGACTCTGACCTCTCTGCATATCATTATCTTCCTTTAGAGTGTGTCTTCCGTACCCGAATGGGCGACCTGGGATGTCGCGGGAGCGTACGACCTCACGCCCTCTAAATCCTAAAAGTACATATGGGAGGCTCTCTAATCCATAGCCAGTCGCATCATGTCCGTCAGATTCTCTTTTGTCAGCTGTGTGCGTGCAATTATCGTCATGACTGACTTCACATGGAACTCACGTTCCCTCTAATAAATTACCTTTTACCTCTCATGGTCAATGTATGAAAATTTAGTTATCCTCCTTACATACCCATAGCGTCCTCTGCATCGATGCGACCGGATTTTATCACATGCTGACCACGGTTTTAGTGGCACAGTCCATGATCACTGCTCTACTCAAGAGTATGTCATTACCGATTATAAAATCTAGTGACAAAACAAAGATGGATTTATGCAAATGAAAGATCCGAGCCAGCTGCAATAAGGTTACACGTTTTTTATAATATTTTACACGACCGGCCTGTTTTGGCTTCTTGCTATTATCAAATGACGTCCGTTTGGAAGTAACGACCATATTGCATCTATAGTAAAGTCCTTCTGTCATGTCTCGGTAAATATAATAGTTACTGTAGTTATCGAAACGTAGAAACAAGTTTCTGTCAGATATATTTACAAAGGACATTGTAAAGAACTGTCAAAACTGAACTGTCAAAATATCTGACAAAAACGTATTACATTCACCGGTAGGTCACTTATTCCGTTGCTGTGCGACACCATGACCTGCTTTTTTACCTTGTTCCTTTTCGCCTCGAAAGCGGGAATTAGTAAGAGTCCTATTAGAGGTAGCTCAATAATTTTCCTACCACTTTCCAAACGTGACAGTATTTTATAGATTGCCCAGTAATTTCCTACCACATTCCAGAAGTTTTGCCTAGGAAGACTTCTAAAATGTTGTCACATTCGGTTCAAGCTGCAGACATTCTTTCGTCTACATTCTTTCCTCGGCTATCGCAAAGAGCGGACACAGATTGACCGCCGTTCCACACAACTCCTGGTCATCACAATACAGATCAATATCGTCTTGCGTTTACGAGTCCCAGTACCACAAAGTTTTTACGTGATTCCGTTCTCTACTGAGGCGTCCCTTGCGGTATCTCACGGTCTTTGGTCGTTGACCTGTGCGATCTCACGCACCTCTGCATGAGGTGGGGCCGGAAGTGGTCAACCAGCATTCATTCCCACGGCCAATCTCATCATGCGAAACTTTCACGCAATTCACATGGTGTTCGTAGTCCGGCACTTCAGTCCAGCGTAGCTCCACCTGGCGCGGACCGTCATGCCTCTCCCTCTCCCTCCTATTCCCTTTTTCTCTCCTTCGTCCGTTATTGCCGCAGTTCCGCCTGTCATTGCGCTCCACAAACCCCTGTGAGGCCCAATTTTCTGCACTCATGGCGTTAGCTTTTCCCGTAGTTAGTTTCTCCTGCCGTTCGATGTCATTCAAGGACATTAAAATATCGAGGGAGTGCTCCCTCGACAGCTCCCCGACGAATGCACGCCGTGTCTGGGTAGGCAAATGTGAGTGCATCACACTACACCATACCTCATCCGTCATTTTGTGGTCCAGGTACGGCTCCAAAACGACAAAGTGAGCAGCGTATGTTGCCATGGACTCGAGTGTCTGTGTTGCGTACTGTCCCCAATATATGCTCATCTTCGCACTTGGTGCCGCGCTCAGGTTTCAGTAGGTGGTGCAGAAATCCTTGTAATTAACATTCTTTCAAATTGTTACGTCAAGCCGTACAGCCGCCTACTAGTCGAGCGTCTACCGTGCAACAAGTAAAGCACTGCACAGTGCACACTAGCACTGGTGATACTACTAGAAATATCGGGGATCCGATATGTCGACATTTAAAGAAATAACATTTTCGGGTCTCGATGTATCAAAAATGTTCCGGCGCAACATCAAGGCGGGCAGGTCGGCCTGGAGCGTCACAGCAAGACGGGCTGTGAGACCACATCACCCAATAGTTCGCTGACTAGGATGACGTCACGACTAGGTCGGCCTCTACATGGAGAGAATATAATCGCAGCGTCGCCTGGACGCTGCCGGAGCCGTCATACAAACGCTATAGAAGTGTAACTTCAGGCTTTCCCGGCGATCTAATGACATCTTGGTTTGTCGGGTGTTCTGCCGGATATCAGCGTCGTACTTGCACGATATTTCGGTCACGTAGCTCGAGACCTTCATCAGGTGCGACCTGAGACTGCTCCTCGAGTGGACCTGGTCCAGTATTTATGCCTATGGTCTTCCCCCTCCACCAACGGCTGCAGGGGCTTCCTCTGTGGTCCGCGCCCATTCCCTGTGACCTGCTGGAGCGTTGCTGCTCCGTTTTCCATCCGCTGCGGTTCTAGGACCGCAGAGGGAACACCTAGAACCGCAGCGGACGGAAAACGGAGCAGCAACGCTCCAGCAGGTCACAGGGAATGGGCGCGGACCACAGAGGAAGCGCCTGCAGCCGTTGGTGGAGCGGGAAGACCATAGGCATAAATACTAAATAATGGTTCAAATGGCTCTGAGCACTATGGGACTCAACTGCTGAGGTCATTAGTCCCCTAGAACTTAGAACTAGTTAAACCTAACTAACCTAAGGACATCACAAACATCCATGCCCGAGGCAGGATTCGAACCTGCGACCGTGGCGGTCTTGCGGTTCCAGACTGCAGCGCCTTTAACCGCACGGCCACTTCGGCCGGCGCATAAATACTGGACCAGGTCCACTCGAGGAGCAGTCTCAGGTCGCACCTGATGAAGGTCTCGAGCTACGTGACCGAAATATCGTGCAAGTACGACGCTGATATCCGGCAGAACACCCGACAACCCAAGATGTCGCTATAGAAGTGAGTTATGAACAGAATTGTTTTGCTTGCATTGAAATTGTGTAGACCGAAGATTCTAATTGTTCAAATGTCCCTGAGCACTATTGGACTTAACATCTGAGATCATCAGTCGCCAAGACTTAGAACTACTTAAACCTAACTAACCTAAGGACATCACACACATCCGTGCCCGAGGCAGGATTCGATCCTGCGACCGTAGCAGCAGCGCGGATCCGGACTGAAGCGCCTAGAAAAGTATTGTCAATTTAAATTACTGTAATAAACTCCGTTAATATGATTTGCTTGAAGTGTTGTCTAGCGATTCGAAAAAACGGCATCCAACGCACCGTATATTAGACGAGTGGTCAGGATGCTACAAAAAAGTTATTCATTTGTCGATATATCGACGAAGAAAATATCGACGTACCGGCCTATAAAAATAACGGCTGCACATTGTAAATATACTGCCGGATTTCGATCGGTATGCTTGAGTATTGACTTAGTGTTAGATATTCTGTAGATCAATATTAGGTATTCTGACTGCTTATCCCCATTAGAGCAAGATTTGAAAGGAAAACGATGCACGTTCACGTTTGGCTTTAACCACTTTACTAACAAAGGTAACTGCTTGTAAGCGGTACAACAAAAGATGTCCGCTGGCTCCGTCGTTCGGCTTCGTGACGTGTCCGGAACACTTCATGTCGACTTCCCTCTTTTTTAATTTCTGCAAACGCCAGCGATGTACCAGTTGCAGTGTCGAAACTGCGCGATGAAGTTAAACGTTGCAGCTTTCCTTGGTAGCGCCGAGCGGCGATTACTTCAACATATCCCCTCACATGTCTCCGCCCACAAAAAGAACCAATCTTGTCGTTTAGATTATGGCCACTTTTTTGAGTGAATGTTTTTGAAGACTGGCGATGTGAAGAAATAGCGCACCAGTTGCGTTAAAATTTGTTTTCTAACGCAACTGCTGTGCTTTTTCTCCACATGGGAAACCTTGTTATTCCATTCACACCGACACCCCTCAGTGCAATCGGACTTCTCCTTTGTGCCAACTATACTTGCTTTACATAGTCAAAGAGGAAGACTGGGCGTGATGGTAGCTCAAAAAGTAGTAAGCCTCCTTCACACAGTAAATGTAAACTTATGTTGTACTATAGTTTCAAAAGAACAATTTCATATATTGCCGAAAACTGCGAGAAAAAAGGTATAAAATAAAAATGTCGTACCCCGATACTCCCATTTCGATTTCGATATTATGGATATTTTATGAAGAGCCCTAGTGCACACCGCAACTGTTTTCGCCCACAGCTACGCGGCACCTATTTCTTTAGCTAAGCCTAATGGTGGGTACTGCGCGGTCGAACAAACTTAAGGCAGTGGTATGTCCATCCCGTGGATCGGGAATGTGGGCTGAAAATTCGTTGTCGTGACCATCGTTTGAAGGACATTGTCTTGTCGTATTGGAAGCACTTCTTGCTCGAGGGCTGGCACTCTTGTTTGTGTCTCGCTGGACGACCTAGTTTCCTAATCTATGCTTGCGGAGATGTCAATCGCCTTAGTATTTACACGCGTTTCGAAACTGTCAGCCTTCGTTTCACAAGCTTTTCTCACCTCTCCCATGCTATTGGTGACCTCCGGCCCGTAATTCCTCGGCCTCGGTCCCCAAGGCGTGCCCGACTTCAGCGATCTGCTCATCAATCTTCTGATTACCAAGTTTCAGCTCTACTTCCAATTTATCGAATTATGTTTTATTCTCCTGCCTCATGGCGGTTAATTGAGATATGTGGTCTTCTAATATCGCGACAATTCAATCCAGTGGAGTTTGCGTGTCCCTGCAGACGTGTCTGATTTTTACTCGCTCACCTCGGAGCTTTACTCCATCGCTCTAATAGTTTCTAGTGAACTCTTAATTTTTGTACTCCCCACACACGTGCCTGGAATTTCTTCATTTTTCTCCAGATTTTGTCAATAGGCCTGTCGACTTCTAACGCACTCTGATCTTTCGTACTCACCAAAGATGTCCCTGGTGTTTCCTTATTCTCCTCCGAACTCTCTTCCGGTAGCCTGACGGGTTACGTATCCGTCCATCTCGCATCCCTCATTTGCACAGGAAAACGTGACCACAAACAAGTAGTACTCAACAGAATGATTTGCCGACACGCAGTATGACGGTGATGAATAATCGGAACTTAACCATTACAGAGTTTCCGGAAGTTTTCGATTCTTAAGGGAGACGAGGACATTCGCCAACCTAAACCCACATGTCTGCAGAAAGCCCCCATTTCCATGTTCCTCCTGACCGCTGAGTGGGTGTGACTTCTCACTCGTCGCTGGCTGCAGGCACGTGAAGTAGACGAAAGTGGCCTCTGGCCATTACCATGTTACACAGCTTGCGTCATAGAGCTGAACGGCCATTCGCTCTGATGGGTTAGGAGTGGTCGCATTAACTCTGTCTAATTATGTCACATTTTCTCATATGTATGGCTACCAGCTCAGAGACTTTTCTAGAGTATGCTGGATCACACAGGTGCCATCATTAAATGTTTAAATTTCTGCTTGTGTAGACCAGCGCACATTTTTTAGCAACAAAAAGTCCTCTGAGGCTGTCGTATGGTTACCTATATCACTGATGGAGCTTAAGTAATTCCACTGAACATGACAGAAATCTTCATGGAAGCTTTATATTGACGAAAGTACTCATACAGGTATGTTATGACTTTTCTGTCAGCGTATCGAGTATATGGGAATCCCCACACTGACGTGTTTGCTGCCATCATGTTGGACGTGTAGGCAGTTGTACAGCATAACTGTGACATCTACTGTCTCTACCGACGGCTTCACCTCACCTGTAGGATGCAAAAAATGTGTTAGAGATACATGTATCATCACATTCTTTCTCTGGCTTCACCTCACCTGTAGGATGGAAAAAATGTGTTACAGATACATGTATCACCACATTCTTTCTCTGGCTTCACCTCACCTGTAGGATGGAAAAAATGTGTTAGAGATACATGTATCACCACATTCTTTCTCTGGCTTCACCTCACCTGTAGGATGGAAAAAATGTGTTGGCGATACATGTATCACCACATTCTTTCTCTGGCTTCACCTCACCTGAAGGATGGAAAAAATGTGTTAGAGATACATGTATTGCCACATTATTTCTCTGGCTTCACCTCACCTGTAGGATGGAAAAAATGTGTTAGAGATACATGTATCACCACATTCTTTCACTGGCTTCACCTCACCTGTAGGATGGAAAAAATGTGTTGGAGATACATGTATCACCACATTCTTTATCTGGCTTCACCTCACCTGTAGGATGGAAAAAATGTGTTAGAGATACATGTATCACCACATTCTTTCTCTGGCTTCACCTCACCTGTAGGATGGAAAAAATGTGTTAGAGATACATGTATCATCACATTCTTTCTCTGGCTTCACCTCACCTGTAGGATGGAAAAAATGTGTTAAAGATACATGTATCACCACATTCTTTCTCTGGCTTCACCTCACCTGTAGGATGGAAAAAATGTGTTAGAGATACATGTATCATCACATTCTTTCTCTGGCTTCACCTCACCTGTAGGATGGAAAAAATGTGTTAGAGATACATGTATCACCACATTCTTTGTCTGGCTTCACCTCACCAGTAGCATGGAAAAATGTGTTAGAGATACATGTATCACCACATTCTTTCTCTGCTAATGCGACTATCACTAGTACCTACATGAAGAGGGGAGCTACTGCTGTGATACATGTTTCGACGTCTTCGCCATTAAAAGTTCTCGTTCAACTGATATAGTGTATTTTTCAAACATCAGTAATGTATAACATCCACCACAGTGTATGAAACTATAAAACACGAAAAAATAAATCTATATCACCTTCGAGCTCGGGTTTATGAAGAGGGAGCACGCTCAGAGCTGCACAGTCAGCTGATCACTATCATTTGCGTACATACTATCTGAAACAATGTTAAGGTTATGATACGGCATGTTAAATGTGATAATAAGACGGTAACAGTATCACTCGTTAATTTAAAAAATGGTTCAAATGGCTCTGAGCACTATGGGACCTAACATCTTAGATCATCAGTCCCCTAGAACTTAGAACTACTTAAACCTAACTAACCTAAGGACATCACACACACCCATGCCTGAGGCAGGATTCGAACCTGCGACCGTAGCAGTCCCGCGGTTCCGGACTGCAGCGCCTAGAACCGCAAGACCACCGCGGCCGGCCGTTAATTTAAACGCGGGTCACGATTATGTACAAGTTCCGAGCGTTGAGGCATCTTTCAACACTGTGAAGTCAGCCGTTAAGTCGCTGCTAAAGGAGTAAGTTAACTCCGGGACATTGGTATTTTAAGGGAGGTCGAGCCGTTCTAAATATTCTAGAAAAATTATGCCAGAGTATATGGCGGTGGTGCAGTTAGAAGCCTATTCATTTGATGAGAAGTAGAGTGTTGACGCATATTACATATTCAAGAGGGTTACATCTAAAATGTGTGTAAGGTAAGTCTTGATATTTATAAAATGTGGGAGAGTGATATAATTTGAGTAAAATTGATTGCTGTTTGTTTCCTAAAGAACTTCTGTCCGTTTTATGCAACATTACATACAAATGTAGCGAAAAACGTTCAGATGTGTGAGAATTCCTAAGGGACCAAACTGCTGAGGTCATCGGTCCCTAGACATGCACACTACTTGAACTAATTATACTAAGAACAACACACACACCCATGCTCGAGGGAGGACTCGAACCTCCGGAGGGAGGGGCCATGCAATCCGTCACATCGCAGCTCAAAACGCTCGGCCACTTGCGTGGCACAAATTTTGCAAGCTATCGCAAGTTTTTCAGAGTGAGGGGTTTGCTTCCTTGTACGACTATGCTGATAAGCATTTCCAGTCAGGTGAAAAATGTCAGATTGATGGGCCTACTCCTATTAAATTAAGTTGCGAAGCCTGGAAAAGAGAGCAAATAAAACATGTTTTTTTATATTGGTTCTTTTTCTTCTTTTCCTTCATCGATAAAAACGTGACGTCTATATAGCTCAACCGGCAGATAATGTGGCCACCCTATTTTTATGGTGCAGGTGCTTTACTGACTGCGCTGCACTGACAACACATGGCCGGCCGGAGTGGCTGAGTGGTTCTAGGTGCTACAGATTGGAACCGCGCGACCGCTACCGTCGCAGGTTCGAATCCTGCCTCGGGCATGGATGTGTGTGATGTCCTTAGTCAGGTTTAAGTAGTTCTAAGTTCTAGGGGACTGATGACCTCAGAAGTTACGTCCCATAGTGCTCAGAGCCATTTGAACCATTTGACAACACACGTTTACATTCTGTGGATAGAGTACGTATCCTGTAAAAAGGCTGACGGTCAGCCTGTGCAAAGCAGCAGCTGACGTTTATTCGACTGTAAAGAGAAGTAGCAGAAAGGAGAACAGCGAGACACTTAACATCAGGATTGATGGTCACAAAGTAGATTAAGTTAAGAAATTCTGCTACCTAGGAATCAAAATAACCAATGATGGAGGGTGCGAGGAAGACATCAAAAGCAGACAAGCACTGGTGAAAAAGGCATTCCTGGCCCATAGAAGTGTATTAATATCAGACATAGACCTTAAACTGAGGAAGAAATTTCTGAGAATGAACACTTGGAGACCTGTATTGTATGATAGTGAAACATGGACTGCGTGGAAACCGGAACAGAAGGGAATCGAAGCGTTTGAGATGCGGTACTAAAGACGACTGCTGAAAATTAGGTGGACTGATAAGGTAAGCAATGAGAAGGTCCTTCGCAGCATTGGAGAGGAAAGGAGTATGCGGAAAACACTGAAAAGGAAAAGGGACAGGATAATAGGACATCTGTCAAGACTTGAGGGAATGACTCCTATGGTGCTATAGAGGGCCGTAGAAGGCAAAAACTGTAGAGGGAGGCAGAGATTGGAATACATCCAGCAAACAATTGAGTACGTAGGTTGCCAATGCTAATTGGAAGTGAAGAGGTTAGCTCGGAAGAGGAATTCATGGCGGGACGCATCAAACCAGTCGGAAGACTGATGACTCAAAAAAAGAAGAATCAGAATAATGCAAAGCTCCTTCTGAAATTACAAACTTTATAAAGATGAGTTTGCCTTTTTCTGTTTATCTTGTTAGATACGTCGCATGATTATTATTCTCTCATGTATTCCCGCATTCTCCTCAACCGAAACTCATTTTCACGAAGATGGCTTCTAATAGTTATTGCCTTCCTATGCAAATAGACCGTGTTATCTAGTCGTCACCTGCCTTCTTAGGAATTTTGAATAATACATTGTTCAAAATGGTTCAAATGGCTCTGAGCACTATGGGATTTAACAGCTGTGATCATCAGTCCCCTAGAACTTAGAACTACTTAAACCTAACTAACCTAAGGACATCACACACATCTATGCCCGAGGCAGGATTCGAACCTGCGACCGTAGCAGTCGCACCGTTCCGGACTGCGCGCCTAGAACCGCGAGACCACCGCGGCCGGCAATACATTGTTCTTCACGAGAGAGGGTATTTTGGATTTTTGGTATATCTTGCACACCATGCGGAACAGTTGCTCATGGTTGGTTCTCTGAAATATGTATACTCCATGCGTCTTGTTTTAATTAGGTCTTTGAGTCGTCAGCCCAATTCTTCTTGCTGTACCACAACTCCCGTCCCATCATACTGTGGCATCCAGAGTGTAGATGTGGAAGTAGGTGTGACACCTCTAGCAATAGTCAGCTAGATATGTAAACGAATGTCATATTCGTGAAGGTAGTGCTCTCTCAGTCGCATTTCCTCAAACTCAGTTGTATTTCGAACAGGATGAATTCCTCCATACCAACCAACGATTCCAAAGCCATCGATCATATTAAACTCAGCTTGCGTATTTTTCATGTCCTGAAAGCGATAGATGAGACTGCGTGAAACATAATCTGTATGCGGTCTTTTCATTACTTAAAATAAATTGGTGGAAACCGCATCATGATTCTACTTTAGGATCACGAGATATTTGGACTATAATTAAGCGCTGAAAACAGATATCGTTGTAGCATGCAACAGCCGAATATGACCACTGCGAGCAGTGGGCGGCAGAGCGCCCGGTAACTTGCCGGTCACCACGGCAGGGGCTCTGAGCGTGAAAGTAATAAGATAGATCTTCGGATTTCGCAAATGAACTGAAAAATGTAAATTTTGAAGAGGCCCTGGTCAAATTTGTAATTTATAAATAGGTCACAAGACATGGGGCAGATAATTGCGAACAAAACCATCAGTGGTAATTGCGATATGTGCTGCGAATAGTGAGTTGTGTTAATCAAACAATTAATAAAGATCTAACTTGTCAAGAGAACGGGGTGGCAGTTACTTAAGTCTGTTTTCCCCGTCTGTCAAATTAGTTAATGATGGCAAGTGTATTTTCAGTACTGACATATTAATTAGAATGATTGGGAATATAGAATTTGTTAAAAGTTCCAAAAAGATTTGCATGTATGTTGACTTTTGTATTCCTTCCGTTACATTGACGTTTCGCCTTACTATGAAACGACTGGATGACTCTAGCACAATCTTTACCTAGTTTTCATGCTATGACCGGCTGCGATTACAGTCCCACATTATATCGCAAGGGAAGAGAAAAAGGCCATTCACAACGAAGGATAAATACACCTGCTACAAAAATGATGTCGTATATTTAGGCGAATATACTTCTGACACTGAGAATATACTGAACGTCTTAGAAGAATTCACGTGCACATTGTATAACAAAAACGAAAAACTAATTTTGGCGGTTCGCTTAGTTTAAACATTTTCACACAGAGATATAAAATGAAAAGTGAATATTTCTCCATAGCTCTACATCTGGATGAATCTAATTGTTTAATGCCTGCTATCTACCACTGTATAAAAGACAACTGGTATGGTATTTACTAAAAACACAATGTTGTTGTGGTCTTCAGTCCAGAGACTGGTTTGATGCAACTCTCCATGCTACTCTATCCTGTGCAAGCTTCTTCATCTCCCAGTACCTACAGCAACATACAACGTTCTGAATCTGCTTAGTGTTTTCATCTCTTCCTCTACGATTTTTACTCTCCACGTTGCCCTCCAACACTAAATTGGTGATCCCTTGATGCCTCAGAACATGTCCTACTAACCGATCACTTCTTCTAGTCAAGTTGTGCCACAAACTCCTCTTCTCCCCATTTCTATTCAATACCTCCTCATTAGTTATATGATCTACCCACCTAATTTCCAGCATTCTTCTGTTGTTGTTGTGATCTTCAGTCCTGAGACTGGTTTGATGCAGCTCTCCATGCTACTCTATCCTGTGCAAGCTTCTTCATCTCCCAGTACCTACTGCAACCTACATCCTTCTGAATCTGTTTAGTGTATTCATCTCTTGGTCTCCCTCTACGATTTTTACCCTCCACGCTGCCCTCCAATACTAAATTGGTGATCCCTCCATGTCTCAGAAAGTGTCCCACCAACCGATCCCTTCTTTTAGTCAAGTTCATTCTTCTGTAGAACCACATTTTGAAAGCTTCTATTCTCTTCTTGTCCAAACTATTTATCGTCCATGTTTCACTTCCATACATGGCTACACTCTATACAAATACTTTCAGAAACGACTTCCTGACACTTAAATCTCTACTCGGTGTTAACAAATTTCTGTTCTTCAGAAAAGCTTTCCTCGCCATAGCCAGTCTACATTTTATATCCTCTCTACTTCGACCATCATCAGTTATTATGCTCCCCAAACAGCAAAACTCTTTTTTACTTTAAGTGTCTCATTTCCTTATCTAATTCCCTCAGCATCACCCGACGGTTTTGCTGAAAATCACAATAGAATTTCCAAATACGGAGCGCTCATACAAAAAATTTGACAGATCTCTGATAAAATAACAACGAGAATGGTATGATTTTTCGTGGCTCTCTGGTAACAAACTACCATACAATCTGTCGTATTTCAGACGAAGAATCAACATTCACAAAAGGTAAGGTTCAAATGGCTCTGAGCATTATGGGACTTAACATATGTGGTCATCAGTTGCCTAGAACTTAGAACTACTTAAACCTAACTAACCTAAAGACATCACACACATCCATGCCCGAGGCAGGATTCGAACCTGCGACCGTAGCAGTCGCGCGGTCACAAAAGGTATAAATAACATGAATTTCACTGAACATTTTTATGAAGAAATGGGTGATTTTGGCTAATTATATTGGTTTTCCAGGAGAAGACAGTGAAGTTATTGATAGTGACCTTGGGAGTGATTGTGAACATGACGATGATATTGATGAACACAACAATAACTGAAAACGTTCACAATCTTTTCTCTTTAAATAAACTGAATTTTTTAACATTATCCCGTTTTCTTTTTGTGTTATTTATTTAAAAAATAATGTAGTACGATTGTTTCGAATGTGTTATTTCGCAACCGTATCAGAATTCAAAGGTTACATGTTATTCATTGGCTTGCAACGTACAGTTTCGTATTCCTCAGTACGAGCCTGTAACGATGTTTGAGTACAGAAAAGTTTTGTGATTAGTAACGTGCTGCACTGAGTTTGTATAATATCAATTTTTTCTACGTCTGGACAACTTATTTTATCATATCCACCATTTTACTGACGTAATGCTTTGCAACCGGCCGGTTTTTTTTTTTTTTTTTTAATTTTCATCCAAATGGAAGGTGCCCATACTTTCTCCATAAAAATACTTCCCTTGTGCAATAAGTGACCCAGATCCATTCGTAAAACAGATATTCAGATGGTTTGATTTGTTTTTCTTTTTAGTTTCATTTTTATGTTTTCAAATAATTTCCCAGATTTGCGCTACGCTAAAGGCGTCTGGAAAACTTGTATCTTAAATGTATCATTCAATACGTATTCAAAAAGTCAGAGTATTGCTAAAATTTGTTGACGCTTTCGAAAATGCGGTCAAAAGAGACGTGACGCGAAAAAATTCTGATATCAATATTTTCTAGTTCAGAGTGGCAACGGCCTTGCCGCAGTGGGTCTACCGGTTCCCGTGAGATCGCCGAAGTTAAGCACAGACGGGCGTGGTCGGCACTTGGATGGGTGACCATCCCGGCCGCCATGCGCTGTTGCCATTTTTCGGGGTGCACTCAGCCTCGTGATGCCAATGGAGGAGCTACTCGACCAAGTAGTAGCCGCTTCGGTCAAGAATACTGTGGTCTCACCGCCAGACACCACACTTGCTGGGTGGTAGCCTTTAAATCGGCCGCGGTCCGTTAGTATACGTCGGACCTGCGTGTCGCCACTGTCAGTGATTGCAGACTGAGCGCCGCCACACGGCAGGTCGAGAGAGACTTCCTAGCACACGCCCCAGTTGTACAGCCGACTTTGCTAGCGATGGTTCACTGACAAATTACGCTCTCATTTGCCGAGACGATAGTTAGCATAGCCTTCAGCTACGTCATTTGCTACGACCAAGCAAGGCGCTATTATCATTTGCTATTTATCTTGTGATGCATGTACCGTCAGACCGATGTTCACCAATTGTGGATTAAAGTTAAGTATTCCAGCAGCTACGTACGTTATTGGCTATATTAATTACTTTACCTGTTCCTGACCTCAAGCCATCCTGCGTGAGCTTAAACGCGTGCCTTTCGGCTTCACCTCTTAGTGGCTTGGCTGTCTTGCCAAGTCTCTACAAATACCATCTTACGACCGGGAGAGTTGTGTGCTGACCGCACACCTATCCGCATCCACCACCGAGGATGACACGGCGGTCGGATGGTCCCGCTAGGCCCCTCGTGGCCTGTAGACGGAGTGTTTAGTTTAGGGTTTTATATTGTTTTGGCCGTGTTGCTGTAAGTCATATGTTTTGGTCGTGGTCTCTCGAACTATTAGCAGCAAGCAGCCCTGACGCCAGAAAAAGAAAAATAGTCCATTCGAAAAATATGCGTTTAAGAAGCTAACATGAGCGAAAAATTATTTCAAATAGCGGTCTGAAAGTCTCCACTGGAGCAAACAATGTAGGACAAAATATCTATCAATAACGTAAACATCAGTACAACATCACAGTACGCAGAAAATTTGCAAATAGAAATGACAGAGCATTGCAAAACGAATGTCGTGACTTAGTCTCTCATCCTGCTGTTGGTAAACCGTACGATGCTTATTGTTCAGTTGTGCCAATTTCTCAGTTTGTAATGAGATAGTCACGGGGGGCGTTATGATCGAGACTGTGCGGGGTAGATCGTTTTTCGCCTTCGAGAAAATAGTGCGACCTTCTGTCTAGCAGATACAGAAATATCATGGCATTTCCTTATGAAGTCCCGAGTGACAGGAGCAGTGATATTGTAATCCTGTACGGGACTCGCTATTTAGGTGTAGGTGGAAGTCCGGACAGGCAAGTTCAGGAGGTCGAGTAGGTGCGGGTGGTCTCCCACTTATCGTGGCAGTCGGTATCTTACGTTGCATAAGTGTTATCCGGGTATTTCATTTTCATTCCAAGTTAACTGATCTAATAAGAATCCATGTAAAAATCATCAGTGTAGTGTCTTGTGTCCTATTCCGATAAGGGGATGTACCCCTAGCAAGCCATCCCCCCCCCCCCCCCCCCCCGTAAAAAACTGAGCACAGATCAAGTTCGAAAAGGAAAAAGGTGTATCGAACTGTGAAAAAAAGGAAAACTGAAACAGTGAACGGCCAACCCCAAGAAGTGCAACATAGACGAAAGTGCAAATGTCACGGCGTCTTGGGCAAGTTTTCACGGTGTTGGGCTGCAAATCGGGCGAACCCTCCTCAGAGCTTCCTCTTGCAAACTTTTTTTCGCTGTTAGCTGTGTTCGAATTTTTGTCTGTCACCTGGACTAACTTTCGTCTGCAACAGTGAGAGGTAAGAAAGGACCTATAACGAAACTTTGATTCTCCACAACTACTCTTACCAGCCGAAGGGAAGTGGCTTTCGAATGGGAACCGCAAACGTTTGAAGACAAGGCAGGTCTACTGAATCCTCCACCGGAAAACAAGTCTGGCGTGTCATACAAGGTGTGGACGGGCAGACAGATACTCGAATAATAAATGAGCAAAAGAATATTTTTCGTATGCTATAATTACGTATCAAAACTTTTCGGATTTTTTCCCCTTAGTTTCTACGTTTACATCTACATCTACGTGATTACTCTGCTGTTCACAATAAAGTGCCTGGCAGAGGGTTCAATGAACCACCTTCAAGCTGTCTCTCTACCGTTCCACTCTCGAACGGCACGCGGGAAAAACGAGCACTTAAATTTTTCCGTGCTAGCCCTGATTTCTCTTATTTTATCGTGATGATCATTTCTCCCTATGTAGGTGGGTGCCAACAGAATGATTTCACAATCGGAAGAGAAAACTGGTGATTGAAATTTCATCAGAAGTTCCCGCCACATAGAAAAACACGTTTGTTTTAATGATTGCCACTCTAATGCACGTATTATGTCTGTGACACTATCTCCCCTATTTCGCTATAATACAAAGCGAACTGCCCTTCTTTGTGCTTTATCGATGTCATCCGCCAGTCCCACCTGATGCGGATCCCACACTTCACAGCAATACTCCACAATAGGGTGGACAAGCGTGGTGTAAGCAGTCTCTTTGGTAGACCTGTTGCACCTTATAAGTGTTCTGCCAATGAATCGCAGTCTTTGGTTTGCTCTACCCAATAATATAAGTATTTAGTTGAATTTACAGCCTTTATATTTGTGTGACTTATCGCGTAATCGAAATTAGCTGATTTGTTTTAGTACTCATGTGAATAATTTCACACTTTTCTTTATTCAGGACCAATTGCCACTTTTTGCACCATACAGATATCTTATCTAAATCATTTTGCAAGTCGTTTTGATCATCTGATGACTTTATAGGACAGTAAATGACAGCGTCATCGGCAAACAATCTAAGACGGCTACTCAGAGCCGGCCGAAGTGGCCTTGCGGTTCTAGGCGCTGCAGTCTGGAACCGCGAGGCCGCTACGGTCGCAGGTTCGAATCCTGCCTCGGGCATGGATGTGTGTGATCTCCTTAGGTTAGGTAGGTTTAACTAGTTCTAAGCTCTAGGGGACTAATAACCTCAGCAGTTGAGTCCCATAGTGCTCAGAGTCATTGAACCATTTGAACGGCTGCTCAGATTGTCTCGTTAATATAGATCAGGAACAATAGAGGGATTGTAACACTTCCTTTGGGAACGCCAGATATTACTTCTGTTTTACTCGATGACTTTCCGTCTATTACTACGAACTGCGACCTGTCTGACAGGAAATCAGGAATCCAGTCGCACAACTGAGGCGATACTCCGTAGGCGCGCAGTTTGGTTAGAAGACGCTTGTGAGGAACGGTGTCGAAAGCCTTCTGGAAATCTAAAATTATCGAATCAATTTGACATCCCCTGTCGATAGCACTTATTACTTCATGAGCATAAAGAGCTAGTTGTGTTTTACAAGAACGTTATTTTCTGAAACCGTGCTGACTCTGTATCAATAAATCGTCTTCTTCGCGGTACCTCATTATGTTCAAATGCAGTACATGTTCAAAAACCCTACTGCAAATCGACGTTACTGATGCAGGCCTGTAATTCAGCGGATCACTCCTACTTCCCGTTTTTGTTTTGTTTATTGTACAATCTGGCTTCTTGGCGAATTCCATCATCTCAGGTCAACGGGAGGTACTCTACAGTTTTTGATGAGTGAGTCTGCTGAGTCTGCGAGTATCAAAATACAATGTGTGACGTATAGGCCCCTGCCTTTTTTTTTTTTTTTTTGCACTGACTGTGAATTTTCAGGTTTTTGCACCATCAAGGGACCATAGACCTTAGTATGTGATATAAGTTTCAACTAGATACGTATACCAGACGACGAGGAAAATGGTTCCTAACAGTCGGAGAGACAGACAGATAAACAAACAAAAAAATGTTCCTAAAATGGATCCATTTTTATCACTTTAGGTATGAGACCGTAAAAAGCACTCGCCAGCTGCTTTCACCTGTGGCAGAATCTGGTACACATCCAGGTGTTCTGACCAAGGGCGGCGCGGTTGCCGGTCTGCCTGGAGACTCACGGCGCTCTGTGACGGCGCCCACAAGAGGCAGCCGCCGCAGAGGAGAGGGCGGCCGACTCACCTGTTGGAGCAGAGCGTCCGCCGCTTTCCAAGTCAAATCGGCGGAACCAATAGGGGTGGCGCGGCGGCCGTGGTGGCGCGCGCTCCGGAGTCTAGAGAGACCGGGCGACGAGCCGAATATCTGCCGGCAGACATCAAAGGGCGCGCCGCCTTGTCGCGCGGGATATGAGGTGGCGTACCGGCGCCCCTATTGCCAATCCGAGGCTGCGCGTGACCTGCACGTGGGATCGGCCCTTCTGCCGCCAGCGTCTTACCTTGCCTCATGTATGAGCTCGCTGCGGTGAAGCTCCGCCGAAATATCTGATTCCACAAAGAACGCCTGGTATTCGAGTAGCCATTGGGGTGCATTGCTTACTGCATAGTAGACGTTGGGCGGTAGAGCGCGCTGTGGTGCTTTCGCTGAACATACTTCAAACCGTCGTTTATTAAGGGGACCACACTCTGCCTATCTAACCCATGTTAATTTAGGCAAGTATTTGACCCATATCTGAGAAAAATTATGTGATGCAGGACCTTAATATTTTCACTGTATGTTACATGGTACTAATAGAGTCAACTACATTAAAAACTACTTTATCCATTTTATAGTTTATAAGAAATACTTTTTTAAATTTATTAACAGAGAAGTATTAAGATTTTTGTGGAGAAAATAGTTTTTTGTGACATTCCTAATGGGGAATATTAATCAATGTAGTACCAGAGGTGGCTTTTTATGTTATGCAGAGTCCCTGAAAATTTCATTCATTTATCTATGATAGTTTCTGACATAATGGGGCAAATGTACTGAAAAGTTTAGTCGGCGGGAAATTGACTTTAAAGAAAAGACTTTTGAAATTTGTTACTTACGGTTAATTAAAACTGTCCTGCTGCATATGATGGCCCTTCTTTGGCCTCTAACAGGTCTTCCAGCTTCTTTTTCACCTTCCTGGATGTTTGTCTTGATTTCTTGGCCATATTAGATGCTATCCTCAATTTATCGCAATGTTGCAGCCGAGTGATCATATTTTCACCAGGATTAATTCCCAGCTTTTTCAGTACGCAACACTCCCCAATATTACTACAGTTGAATGTAATAACAGCATCATGAATCCCTGGTTTCACTGTATGCATGCCTACAAATACAGTTTCAGGAAGGCGGTTCCAAATTATGCTGTTGAAACATTCATTTGGGTTCTTTGTCTGCCCATGCAGACATTTCCTTAATAGCTCAGAATGAGCCAAGTCTCTAAAAATAGGTTTAATTGCTGTAGTAACAGCATCAGGAAGAGAATGCTGGTGAGAATAAGATTCTCCAGTTGGCTGAGCCCTAATGTATTTGCACCACGAATTTTCTCCTGATGGATACAATCCCTGACATGGCTTATCATCAGTAGATGACTTATGGAAGAATATGGCCCAAACGTCTCTCTTCACTGACTTCACATTTTCTTTATTTCTCCTAATTGCCTGCCCATAGTATATCTGCAAGTTTCCTATTTCAGTTTTAGTTAACCGACACTGTCCTGTCAACAATTTTGCATCTTTTAATTTTTTTCGTCTCATATCAACAGTTAGCTTTCTCAGCATTGTTCTCAAACGTTTTTGAACATGGCCTACACATTCTATTTTGTTAATAATGGCATTTCCATATGGCTTAGAGTTGAAGTGGGTGGGTTGACAGTGGGTGTCAGGAAAGTGGTCGTGACACTTAGGGTGGGAAAATGCTCTTTAAATCGTCGAAAAAAATTTTGTCAGCAAAATCCTTTTCCGAGTACTTAAATAAAACCTTAATCTATCGAAATATGATGAAAACCGAAAATCGATTTTTTCGACCTGAACCACGATTTGGTCCCCTTAACAACCAGTCACCATACTGACGCTAAAAATACCAAGACATTTCCCGTAAACCAGACGTGGAGAATGGGAGTACGGGGGTACGGAGGCGGGTGCTTTACGCCCACCCTAATTTTTTTTAGAAAAATCATTAATTGTTTTTGAATTTTCAAAGACGGACTGAGGTGCAAGTAGGGTGCAGACACCGAAAATATCTTCCAGCCAAACCTTAGCAATATCAACGCACTAAAATAATGTGTACTGTGGAATTTATGGCCACCACAAAATAAAATTTAAAAAAAATCGCGGTTTCCTTCACTGTTGTTGACCTATTCTCTACATACTTTTCAGATAGGTACTGAATTATATGGAAATATTGAATATGACACCTCACTGAGAAAGCGACGTCTACTACAGATACTTAAAATTTTGGGCTAAGTTAAGCTGAAAATCTGGTGGAAGAATTCATTAAAAATAATTAATATCTTTCTTCAAAATTTCAAAATATAAAGTAATTGGGTAGATTACAAGTTGAGCCTAAAGCACCACCTATCCCCACTCTAGGTATTACGAGGGATATAATTCGTGGTAAGAACAATTTGACAATCGTCGATCATAACACAGTTTAACAACCATCAGCATTAGATCACGTTTGCCAATAAGGAAAACAAATGTTTCTCCTTACGAATCACTAAAGATATTTACTAGTTAATTCGCAGTTTCTTTTAAGCATCACTCTTCGACACACACAGCTGTAAGCACATCCATTAAAGACATTACATCAGTTTCCTTCGTCGAATACATATTAAATCTTTCATGTTGCCTTAGCACAACTAAAGCACTAAACTTTAACACAGTTAAATGGTGATAACCTTACACCAATAGCTTTCACACAAACTTCACCATCTGTTATGCAATATCGGTGCTAATACCGCAATAAATATCTAAAAGCAAGAAACCAGCGGCAACCTTCATAAATTAAACTTTCGATCAAACCCCACATTCGTTTACATTACTTAAATGGCACACAGTTACAATATAAGTAATCAATAAGAAATGCCAAACTTAACACTAATTTGAAGCATGCAGCGAACGAGGAAGAATCTTGTGATGCAAAGCAAGTCCATCACTTCTGGTATCATATATATTAAAATATACAGTTCAACAAAAGCTGAGCTCAAATCAGGGGCAACATTAAACCGGCAAGTGCGAATTGGTATGGGTGGAGGTTATACTTAACAGCCGAACTAAGTTAATAACTGGCTCCTTCTACCGACCCACAGACTCCGATGATATAGTTGCTGAACAGCTCAGAGAAAATTTGAGTTTTGTAACAAATAAATACCCACTCATACGGTTATAGTTGGTGGGGACTTCTACCTTCCCTCGATATGTTGGCAAAAATACTTGTTCAAAACCGGTGGTAGGCAGAAAACATCTTCCGAGATCGTCCTAAATGCTTTCTCCGAAACTTATTTCGAGCAGTTAGTCCACGAAGCCACGCGAATTGTAAATGGTTGCGAAAACACGCTTGACCTCTTAGCCACAAACAATCCAGAGCTGATAGAGAGCATCATGACTGATACAGGGATTAGTGATCACAAGGTCGTTGTAGCTAGGCTCAATACCGTTTCTTCCAAATCCACCGGAAACAAACGCAAAATAATTTTATGTAAAAAAGCGGATTAAGTGTCACTAGAAGCCTTCCTAAGAGAGAATCTCCATTCCTTCGGAACTGACTATGCAAATGTAGACGAGATGTGGCACAAATTCAAAGATATAGTAGCAACAGCAATTGAGAGATTCATACCTCATAAATTGGTAAGAGACGGATCTAATCCCCCGTGGTACACAAAACAGGTCTGAACGCTGTTGCAGAGGCAACGGAGAAAGCATGTGAAGTTCAGAAGAACGCGAAATCTCGAAGATTGGCTAAATTTTACAGACGCGCGAAATTTGGCACGGACTTCAATGCGAGATGCCTTTAATAGGTTCCACAACGAAACATTGTCTCGAAATGTGGTAGAAAATCCGAAGAAATTCTGGTCGTATGTAAAGTACACAAGCGGCAAGACGCAGTCAATACCTTCGCTGCGCAGTGTCGATGGTACTGTTACCGACGACTGTGCCGCTAAAGCGGAGTTATTGAACGCAGTTTTTCGAAATTCCTTCACCAGGGAAGAAGAATGGAATATTCCAGAATTTGAAACACGAACAGCTGCCATCATGAGTTTCTTACAAGTAGATACCCCAGGGGTTGCGAAGCAACTCAAATCGCTTGATACGGGCAAGTCTTCAGGTCCAGATTGTATACCGATTAAGTTCCTTTCAGATTACGCTGATACAATAGCTCCCTACTTAGCAATCATATACAACCTCTCGCTCACCGATAGATCTTTACCTACAGATTGGAAAATTGCGCAGGTCGCACCAGTGTTTAAGAAGGGTAGTAGGAGTAATCCATCGAACTACAGACCTATATCATTGACATCTGTTTTTTGGAGCATATACTGTATTCAAACATTATGAATCACCTCGAACGGAACGATCTATTCATACGTAATCAGCATGGTTTCAGAAAACATCGTTCTTGTGCAACGCAGCTAGCTCTTTATTCGCACGAAGTAAAGGCCGCTATCGACAGGGGATCTCAAGTTGATTCAGTATTTCTAGATATCCGGAAAGCTTTTGACACCGTTCCTCACAAGCGACTTCTAATCAAGCTGCGGGCCTGTGGGGCATCGTCTCAGTTGTGTGACTGGATTCGTGATTTCCTGTCAGGAAGGTCGCAGTTCGTAGTAATAGACGGCAAATCATGGAGTAAAACTGAAGTGATATCAGGTATTCCCCAGCGAAGCGTCCTGCGACCTCTGCTCTTCTTGATCTATATAAATGACCTGGGTGACAATCTGAGCAGTTCTCTTAGGTTGTTCGCAGATGATGCTGTAATTTACCGTCTAGTAAGCTCATCCGAAGACCAGTATCAGTTGCAAAGCGATTTAGAAAAGATTGCTGTATGGTGTGGCAGGTGGCAGTTGACGCTAAATAACGAAAAGTGTGAGGTGATCCACATGAGTTCCAAAAGAAATCCGTTGGAATTTGATTACTCGATAAATAATACACTTCTCAAGGCTGTCAATTCAACTAAGTACCTGGGTGTAAAAATTACGAACAACTTCAGTTGGAAAGACCACATAGATAATATTGTGGGGAAGGCGAGCCAAAGATTGCGTTTCATTGGCAGGACACTAAGAAGATGCACACAAGTCCACCAAAGAGACAGCTTACACTACACTCGTTCGTCCTCTGTTAGAATATTGCTGCGCGGTGTGGGAGCCTTACCAGATGGGATTGACGGAGGACATCGAAAGGGTGCAAAAAAGGGCAGCTCCTTTTGTATTATCACGTAATAGGGGAGAGAGTGTGGCAGATATGATACACGAATTGGGATGGAAGTCATTAAAGCAAAGACGTTTTTCGTCGCGGCGAGATCTATTTACGAAATTTCAGTCACCAACTTTCTCTTCCAAATGCGAAAGAATTTTGTTGAGCCCAACCTACAAAGGTAGGAATGATCATCAAAATAAAATAAGAGATATCAGAGCTCGAACAGACAGGTTTAGGTGTTCGTTTTTCCCGCGCGCTGTTCGGGAGTGGAATGGTAGAGAGATAGTATGATTGTGGTTCGATGAACCCTCTGCCAAGCACTTAAATGTGAATTGGAGAGTAGTCATGTAGATGTAGATGTAGGTGTACTATGATGCAAACGTTACGGAAGAGGTACAACTAAAACGGACTACGCCGTAATAAAACACGGTAAAAGCATAAGAAACCATTACTGATACACCGATCAACCACAATGTCTGCCAGCGTAACTCTAATTCGTCTCAAGGCAATGTCTCTCAAACGTCACTCAGATTCATATCTAAGACAATGACTGCCAAATAGCGTCACACAAATCCTGACGAAAAGGACTTTATGTAGTCATAACAATGCTGCACTGTCCCGCAGCAGTAAAGAGAAAAAAGCAGACCAAATAGCCTCTACTAAATAAGAACGCATGGTGAAGCACGATACACAGGAAACATCGTTAATTCTGGCAATCAATGGCGTGGTCACAAATTATCTTCTTGCGAGCGCAACAGACGACATAACCCCATCAGTTTAGCAATCATTCTTATCGGAACGTCACATGCATAGCAATCACCATGGCGCTGTACTCAGTACACGGCAGTGACAAAGGGAAACAGACAGACAGACAGACAGCAATCGTTGCCTGTAGCTTTGTTCTTCCCTTATCGGACAGCGTTCACATATCTGTAACTGCAGTACACAGAGTGGCTGCCCGCCCACCCACTGTAACAGACAGTCTGTCCGCTTTCTCCTCCCCAGTTAGTTTCTTACCGGCACTCCACACTCGCCGACGGCGCTGTGACTTTCCCTCGACCAGAAATAACACCAGCCACGCAGCACGCACAGTAATACCTCTCTAACATCGGCAGGTAGAGTCTATCCTGGATAGAATCAAAGAAATCGCACTCACAGGTGCTTAACATCATACGATGCATGACAGTGTAAAGCAGTATAAGATCTTTGAATACTCTGTAACTATTCAGAAAAACCAATAGGAATACTTGCATAATAGAGTGTTTGCCCACCTTCACAGTGCAGCACCGATTCTTCGTGACATGGATTTGACAAGTCCTTGGTACAGGGTGACAATTATTGAATTACGCGAAATAAAATTGTCATTATTTCTAACGGTTTGCGCTAGGACGTTCAAACTGCACGGTTGGCTGAGGGACATGGTGGGAATTAGTATGGTTAGTATGGTTTGGTTTAGCGACGAAGCCCACATTCATTTATATGGGTTAGTCAATAAGCAAAAGTGTCGTACTTGGGGACTGAGAAGCCTATTCACTCTCAAAGGGTGACTGTGGTCTGTGCAGTGTCCAACCACGGAATAATCGGTGCGATATTCCTTAATAGCACAGTGACTACCGAACGGCATGTGAAGGTTTTGGAAGATGATTTCATCCCCGTTATCCAAAGTGATCCAGATTTCGACAAAATGTGGTTCATGCAAAAAGGATCTCGGCACCATCGACGCGGGAGAGGGATGTTCTGGAGGAGAACTTTGGGGACTGCATAGTGTATCTGAGGTTCCCAGGGGCCACTGGCAAGGGCCGCGATTGGCTGCCAAGTTCTCCAGATCTGACACCTGAGACCTTGTTGTGGAGCTGTATTAAAGACAAGGGCTTCAGCGATAACCCCAAAGCCCTTGATGAGCTGAGAACACGATGTCATCGGCAGCATCGATGTTCCGACACTTCAACGGGCCATACAGGATTTCGCTATTCGTCTGGGCCACATCATTGCCAATGACACCAAGCATGTCGAACATGTCATAACCTACATCTGAATATCTGTAATGACGTTTACATGTTGAATAAAGCGTGTGCACGACGTAATTTGTAACTAATTTACATTTTTTTCCTTAAGTTCAATAATTGTCACCATGTATGTTTCATGAGGTATCAGGTATCAGCTCTCTGAGCCCAGTGAAGACAATTCTTGTAAACTGTAAACTGAAGACCTCAGCTGTAAACAGTGTTAAGAGATAGTCCATGAGAAACATAGTTATTTCATGCAAAACATCGAAAACGATGTACTTTATTCATGTTAGCTGAGAGTTCGAGGACAAACCGAGATAAAGCAGCTCTATCTCAAATTTCAGATTATCGCTTTGTCCGGTTCTGTGGGTGAAAACAGGGTTAAGTGCAAAGACCATACCTGCCAACCGACTGAGGTGGCGCAGTGGCTAGCACACTGGACTCGCATTCTGGAGGACGACTGTTCAATCCCGCGTCCGGCCGTCCTGATTTATATTTTTCCCTGATTTCCCTAAATCGCTCCACGCAAATGCTGGGATGGTTCCTTTGAAAGCGCACGGCCGGCTTCTTTCCCCGTTCTTCCCTAATCCGATGAGACCGATGACCTCGCTGTCTGGTCTCCACCCCCAAATAACCCAAACCCCATGCCTGCCACTAGTAGCAGGGCATGAGGTGTGCGCACCAGGTAAATGATTTTCATGGACGATTTGTACGAATCTGAGGATAATATAGATAGCTACGACTCAGGTAATGATCCGGAGTACGTTCCTGAAAGCAAATACAGATCTAAAATTGTTTCTGATCAGATAATTGGAATATTTATTTAAGCAAATAATAATGGTAAGTTATGGCCCTTAGCATAGTTTACGTGAATTTACGTGACACGTTGACGACAGAAATACTATAAATCACCCATACATTGTTTACTTTCTGATGTAACGTGTTTATCAAAATTAATTCTGTGTTGTGTTAAATTTCAGATCTGTCTTAGTGGTTGTTGTTGTGGTGGTCTTCAGTCCGGAGAGTGGTTTGATGCAGCTCTCCATGCTACTGTATCCTGTTCAAGCTTCTTCATCTCCAAATAACTACTGCAACCTGTATCATTCTGTATCTGATTAGTGTATTCACCTCTTGGTCTCCCTCTAAGATTTTTACCCTCCCCATTCTGGATCTGCTTAGTGTATTCATCTCTTGGTCTCCCTCTAAGATTTTTACCCTCCACGCTACCCTCCAATACTAAATTGGGATCACTTGATGCCTCAGAATGTGTCCTACCAGCCGATCCCTTCTTCTAGTCAAGTTGTGCCACGAACTCCTCTCCTCCCCAATTCTATACATTACCTCCTCATTGGTTACGTGATCTAACCATCTGAATTTGAGCTTTCTTCTGTAGCACCACATTTCGAAGGCTTCTATTTTCCTATTGTCTACACTGTTTATCGTCCATGTTTCACTTCCATATATGGCGACACTCCATACAAAACCTTTCATAAAAGACTTCCTAACACTTAAATCTATACTTGATGTTAACGAATTTCTCTTCTTCAGAAACGCCTTCCTTACCATAGCCAGTCTACATTTTATATGCTCTCGGCTTCGTACATTATCAGTTATTCCCCACCCCCACCCCCCAAGTAGAAAAACTCATTTACTGCTTTAGGCGTCTCATGCCTTAATCTAATTCCCTCAGCATCACCTGATTTAATTCGACTACATTCCGTTAATCTCGTTTTGCTTTTGTTCGTGTTCACCTTATATCCTCCTTCCAAGACACTGTCCAATCCGTTAGCTGCTCTTCCAAGTCCTTTGCTGTCGCTGACTGAATCACAATGCCGTCGGCAAACTTTATTATACTTTGTACTTGTTGATAAAACTGATCAAACACTGAAACAATTCGAATATTTTAAATTTATGTTTTTAAAATGCTGTGCAGTACAGATTCGTTAATTCGTCCAGCAAGTAAACAGTTGCAGTCAGTTCTAATTTATGTTAAATGTACTTGATTTACAGGTAAACACTATTAAGTACCCATTGACAGATTTTTAACGATAAAATGTTACGTCGAAAGAACCATCTTAAAAATACATCATGTAACGTGTGTAAGTGCAGATATTTCTATAGGCGAGTGACAAAGATGTACCGAGCAACATTACATCAATATATACTACATTTGCAAACTAATAATTATACATATCTCGAGTAGTATATTCCTATGTCAGTTAGTACATACAAGTACATGTGGCAAGAGCAAGCCATTACTTCTTGTTTTCCGCAGTGTAGCAGGTCAGATATTAAAGTGGTGTAGTTACGACGTTGCACAAATCGTCGGGTTGTAAAACTTGTGATATATTTGTGGGAAGCCTGTTCAATAGAGGAAAAAAACGGCCAAAACAATGATGTGCGTGCATATTAGATAACGCATACCAAAATATCAGCACTTATACCCATAACACGCTGTATGTCGTTACTGTAGATACTGCATATTTCAAAATTGTGACTTGTTTGAATAAGAAATCGCAGTGCTAGTACTTGGAATATTCCATTGGTGATATTTTATTGAATTTTTACTCTAAAATCAACAAACTTGCCTTTTCCCGCTGTTTGGAGCTGAGTTCTTCCACAACGAGCTGGTAGCTTCTGTGTACTGAGGTGCCATCCCATAACGCTGTAGATGCACTTCATAGGGTGCATATCGGGCGAATTTGGTCTTCTGGCACGAAGCGTTATCTCGGCAGACGATGCCATTGCCACTGGAGAAGACATCAAGCAGAGTATATGCTGGGCATCGGTAATGACGTTGACAAAGTCTCCAGCTATTATGCTGCAATCGCTTACTACCACACTGTGCCGTGTGCGGCTCGCATTCATGCCGTTTGTTCTTTGGCATTTTGTCACATCGAGTGGCGTCTTGTTTCTTCCTTATTTACTGGCGTAACGAAGTTGCTGGCTTGCCTCCTTGAGTGGCAACAGCAGCGCTTATCGATACTAGTACTGTCGTACTATATTTGGTGTGACCGCTAGTATTTCCGGGTGGTGGTGGTGGTGTGTGTGGTGGGCGATCGGATGGGACGGAGCAGCGAGGAAGTTTCCGCGGTGCGAGGCCAGGCCAGGCCGGGACCGCTAACGGCATGCAGGTGCTGTCGTATCGTGAGGCGCTAGCTGCGAGAGGGACAAAGTTCGTTGCCCACCGAACCTGGACGCTAAAGTTGAGTGATCATTTAACCTGTTATGAAACCTCAACTATTGTGACGTCTCT
Source organism: Schistocerca serialis cubense (assembly GCF_023864345.2). Classification (NCBI taxonomy): domain Eukaryota; kingdom Metazoa; phylum Arthropoda; class Insecta; order Orthoptera; family Acrididae; genus Schistocerca; species Schistocerca serialis. The sequence continues at coordinate 902,916,766 of NC_064641.1, forward strand.
TCGTTTATTCGCAGGTTGCTGCTCCCTGGGCCGTTTGGGCTAGCAGCAACGTATGATGTGTTGGAGCCGGCGAAATCTCGCATCTGTCCTCCTGTATTGTGGTTAATTATGAAATTGTCTGTTACTTGCCAGTGAAGTTCACCAGCCGTTAAGGCCCCAGTTACCTGCCCTGGTCGTCAACGTAGTTTTCCGGCAGTGTGCCTTTCCTCGTCGTGTTGACGCTTTACGGCACGGTGTGTAGTTCGATAGCCTTTTAAGTTGTTTGGTTCATATTTTGCTCAGAGCGGTTATTGTTCCCTTGACTGATTTTAGACGCCAAATTCTGAAGACGTAGTGATGTTCGTATCCTTGTCCTCGGCCGATATTTTCCATCGTTCTGCCAATGGTCGGACGGAAGGGAATTGGTTAAATTGTTGGTCAGTCCTTGGCCCTTCCCTAGTTAGGGTTGCCATCCGATTACTTAACTTCAACTCTTGGCTGCCTGTCTCACCTCACCTTACATTTGAAGTACCTTCTCAGGCCGACCGTTGGAACACTTCTGACAAGGGAACCTCCCCATCGCACCCCCATCAGATTTAGTTATAAGTTGGCACAGTGGATAGGCCTTGACAAACTGAACACAGATCAATCGAGAAAACAGGGAGAAGTTGTGTGGAACTATGAAAAAAATAAGCAAAATATTCAAACTTAGTAGTCCATGCGCAATATAGGCAACATCAAGGATTATGTGAGCACAGGAGCGCCGTGGTCCCTTGGTTAGCATGAGCAGCTGCAGAACGAGAGGTCCTCGGTTCAAATCTTACCCCGAGTGGAAAGTTTAATCTTTTATTTTCAGACAATTATCAAAGTTCAGGCACTCACACATAATCGACTTCTCTCTCCAAAATTCCAGGACATATTCAGATTTGCTTGGACATATGCAGGATTTGACGGTCTACACACGGAAAAATTTGAAAAAGTTACAAACAAACATCTGTTTTGACAGAGCACAGGGAAAACTGTGCGACTGTGAAACTGTTGCATTCATTTGTTGCAGTTTATGTGACAAACTCTTACTTTTTCATCACTTTTTTGGGAATGATTATCACATGCACAAGAAAACCTAAATCGGGCAAGATAGAAGAATTTTTTTACCCATTCGCCAAGTGTACAAGTTAGGTTGGTCGACAACATATTCCTGTCTTGTGACGGACATGCCGTCACCAGTGTCGTATAGAATACATCAGACGTGTTTTCCTGTGGGGGAATCGGTTGTCCTGTGACCTTACGATCAAATGTTTTCGGTTTCCATTGGAGAGGCACGTCCTTTCGTCTACTAATCGCACGGTTTTGGGGTGCGGTCGCAAAACACAGACACTAAACTTATTACAGTGAACAGAGACGTCAATGAACGAACGGACAGATAATAACTTCGCGAAAATAAAGAACGTTAACTTTTCACTCGATGGAAGACTTGAACCATCGACCTCTCGTTCCGCAGCTGCTCACGCTAACCACGGGACCACGGCGCTCCTGTGTTTACATTATCCTTGATGTTGCCTATATTGCGCATGGACTACTCACTTTGTATATTTTGCTTATTTTTTTCATAGTTCCACACAACTTCTTCCTGTTTTCTCGATTGATCTGTGTTCAGTTTTTTAAGGCCTATCCATTGTGCCAACTTATAATTAAATCTGAGGGGGGTGCGATGGGGAGGTTCCCTTGTGAGTACTACTTGTTTGTTTTAGATTGTGATTTTCGTTTTAGTTTGAAGTATTGTGCGAGACCTTCGGCCATGTATTAATTCAGTTCCTTTTAGATTTTACGTAAAGGCCTTCAGTCGCGTTAAATTAAAATTTTGAAGATTGGCTTTATTTAAAGAAAATAATTTTTCCTTAAAATTTGTTCTATCTGAAATTTTTTGCTATCCAGGCCCTAAATCGTTAGTTGTTCGATCTGTTGTGTGTGGCCTTGAGCCGAGGATTTACGTGAACCCCTTTTTATAAGACATTCAGCCCTGTGTATTCCATAAAGGAGAATTTTTTATACGAACGAAGGGGTTTATTTTAAATTGTTTGTCTGACATGGTGTTCAGGCCTTCAGCTGTTTTTTCAAATTGGTTTGTGGCTTTCAGCCGTGCAATAAATTAATGTTTCATTAATTAGGCTTTCGGCCGTTGTGTTGTAAAAAGAAATTTCTTGGTTAGAAAAAAATTGTTTATTAATGTGGTATAATTATAGTTGTCCTTCAGACGTGTAGTGTAGGCCTTCTGCTGCTGATTGTTTTCAATTGCATATTTTCTTTTAATTTTTTTAATTTCTGTTTTTGATTGCTTTTGATTTCGAAGCGAGGCCTTCAGCCGTTCTTGTTTTTGATGTGGTTTTGGGCCTTCAGCCCGGGAGCATCTCAAGTTTTCTTTAACTAGTCCATCAGCCGTATTGTCTAATTGTGATCTTTTAAAGCAGTGTGCAGATAAGTGGCTCTTAGAAAAATAAAGTTCTGTGTTTGATTGTGCAACTCACAGTAACTGTTTACGCCCCCATCCACAGTCATAATCTTATCCTGTGCGCTCTCTCAGTACCTACCAACCAGGTGTCGCACACGTTACAACTGATGCCCATATCAATTCGATCCATATCACAGACTGTCCTCATGGTCTTGCGGCTGTGTCACAGAGTTTGCATCGAGCAGCTGTTCGCCTAAATGGTTGCGCAACCATCATGAAAAGCAACGGGACTCTGAAGATCAGGTGAAACGTTTGTTTGATCCACAGTCGCTTATCTATGATCCCGTGCCCACTGCAACCGTATTTCACGTCACTGTCTAATCAGGGGGCATGTAGGTGTCGTCCCTTATGTAGCCCCATGATCAACAACACGTTGCGAACGTTCGGCTCCGCTGCCTTGTGCCTGCACCAACATCTTATTCTGTCGTCAGACCTGCCACTCATCATCGCTTAATATGCGTTACAGAGCAGGTAGCTACCGACCACTGCGTTCTACGGGTAGCCATACCTCTCTAATGGACTATGCAAATGACCTTGATAGCATGTGCCTAAGTGATTTTCCATGTACTAATTAATTAGTGGGAAAAGTATACAACAAGTAATTGTTTGCAAAGTACTTACGTCACGTTGTTCTTACGAAAATTCTGGGCTATTTTTATACGTATCACAAATTACAAACACCAAAGACAACGAAAAGTACCATGGAATTTCGAGTGCGCAGCAAATCAACGATGTTATTTTTAAACGCGGTGGCCACTGCAGTTGGACAAACTCTGGACTACATAGGGATAACATATTTTTGCATTTGTTGGGGCCTTCAGTTCGAAGACTTGTTTTATGAGATCTCTTGCGCATGAGATCTTCATCTCTAATAAAGACCGCAACCTACATCAGAATCTATCTGATTATATTATCCTTGTTTTTCATCCACAATTTTTAGGCCTTATACTTTCTTCCATTAAGTAAACGATAATTCCTCGATACTTCCACATGTGTCTTACCAACCAATCCGTCCTTATCAAGTTGTGTTAAAAATTACCTTTTGTCCCAGTCCGACTGCATACTTCTTCATTTCCTTTTCGATCTAACCATCTAATCTTCAGCATCTGTTAAAATACCATACTTCAAAAGCTTCTGTGACCTTTTTATCGTCCGTGTTTCACTTCCGTACAAGGCTACAGTCAGGGCAAATATTTAGTAGCATTTAAACTGGAATCAGATGTTATCAAATTCCTCTTTTCCGTGAATTTTGCTCTTCCTATCGCCAGTTTACATTTCGTATGCAAACCTCGGCATTCATCAGTCTTTTCTTCGGCCCAAATTTTTGTGTGTCACATTTCCCAGTCTAATTCCCTCAGAAGCGCCTGAATTAATTCGATTGCCTGGGACTGCCCGTGTTGAACTTTTGTTGAAGTTAATTTTATAAGCTCTTTTCGAGATGCTATCCATTCTGTTAAATTGCTTTTCCAAGTCCCTTGCTGTCTATGACAGAATTACGATGCCATCGGCAAGCTCAAAGTTTTTGTAACTTGCTATTGGTTTTCCGCCTTGAGCTTACAGCAGTTTAATTAAAGAGAATTACACCAGAGGCGTTTCGCTTTTGTTTGCACAGCATCTTCCGTGGTTATTCTGCAAATTGGATACATATGTTTGTACATTTTTGGTTGTTTTAGTTTAAAAACAGCGTTTTGTTTGTAAAGTTTCTTTGAAAAAAATTTTAAATTTGTAGTAAGATCTTATGGGACCAAACTGTTTAGGTCATCGGTCCCTAAGCTTACCCACTACTTACTCTTACTTAAAATAACTTATGTTATGGACAAGACACACACCCATGCCCGATGGAGGACTCGAACCTCTGATGGGGGGAGCCGTTCGCACCGTGACAAGACGCCCAAGACCACGCGGCTAACCCTCGCGGACGCGTTTCTTTATATAGTCTCCAGATCACTGTTTTTGTCCTCCTTCTTAACAGCGGCTGACTTCGAGAGACTTCGATTTACATATGCACTTGCCAGTTTTTGCCATTCTGCAGTATTTACACATTTTTGAAATTAAAGTTAGGTGTGTTTCTCACTCTGCCCGTGACATTGTTTATCTTTGTACGTTGTTTAACTTTCACTTTTGTGAATGCTTCCAACCTCTGAAACTACTTGTAATGTCCTCTAAGGCAGAGGTGTGAGGGGAGATGGGGGGTGTGGTTTGATCGCTATATTCTAGGGAGGGGGGGGGGGGGAGGGGGAGGAAGAACGGGCCTGGATAGTGACTATAGGACAGAATCTGGGAGGAGGCGATAATGGTGAATGGAGCCTGTGGTTATATGTGTATGTTGAATGTTATATTAACCTGTCAATGTGTTTAGAGAGTGTATGGTTTGCCAAGTTGATCTGATCATTTAGAAGTTATTTCTTTCGTGTTACGGTCTTTTAAATGCGGTCCTGTTGTTGTAAGGTGAGAAGGTGTTTTCTGTTGTTGTTTATCCTTACGATTCCATGTATGTGTCTCTGGTGTAATTCCCTTTAATTAAACTGCAGTAAGTTAAAGACGGGAGACAATAATAACTGATTTTAACAGCTGTTGCGGAAGATGTCCATGCAAACAGACGGATCAAACTTTTTATTTCGTACATGAAAACTTTAATTCCCTTTCCAAATTTCTCGTTGGTTTCCTTCAAAGTTTTCTCAGTGTACAGACCGAATAACATCGGGGCTGCACTACGACTCTCTCTCACTTTCTTCTCAGCTACGGCTTTCCTTTCATGTCCTTCGACTCTTTTAACTTCTGTCTGGTTTCTGTGCAACTTAGTTTGAAATATGCTCCCTGCATTTTATCCGTACTACCTTCGGAATTTCAAAGAATGTAATCCAGGCGACACTGTAAAACTTTCTCCAAATTCTACAAATGCTATAATCGTGGGTATGCCACATTTCAACCTATCTTCCATGAAAGTCGTAGTGTCAACATTGTCTCGCGTTTTCTCGCATTTCTCTGCAACAAATTGAGTTTCTGAGCTCAGCTTCAACCAATTTTTCCAAATTTTTGTAAATAATTCGTTCCAATATCTTGTTACCGCAACTGATTAAACACTTTTTCGGTTGTAGTCATACCTATCAGCATTTGCCTTCGCTGAAGTAGGGATTGTTGCGTTCTTTATGAAGTTTGGGAGTGTTTCACTCGTCTTACTTGCCTCACGCATCTTACACACAAGGTGTAATACGTTTATCATGGCTGGCTATCTCAAGGATCTCAATAATTCCAAGGAATTTCCTTTAAATCCAGGTACTTATTACCACATAGGTCTTTCAGTGCTCTAGCAAATTCATTTAGAAGTGTGATACCTCTTATCTCATCTTCATCTGCTTCCACTTTCTGTAATACTGTCCTCAAATTTTCCATAATACATCCCCTTCACACATTCTTTCGGCCCTTCAGCTTTCCCTTCATTGCTCCGTACCGGCTTGCCAGCTCAGATCTTGATATATTTTTACAGCTGCGGCTTCGTTATTCAAATGTCTCTTTAATTTATATATTAGTGACACCTATCTTCCTCCTAGTTATGCGAGCATCAACAGCCTTGCGGTCGTTCTCTACCCATGCCTGCGTAGCCATTTCACAGTTTCTGTGACCCTCAATTTTAGAGGTCTGCATTCCCTTTCACATGCTTGATTTGCTGCATTTTTATAGTTCTTTTATTTGTCAAACAAACTTAACACCCCCCGTACTATACAGAAATTTCTACTATATCTTATCATTTTATCTACATGGTCATCTGCTGCCTTCGCTGTTTCATCTCCCAAACCTACCAATATGAATTCATTTCCCCAATTTCCGACCAAAGCCACCTAACGCTCCCTCCGAAACTCTCAAAAACTTCTCAATTCTTCAATGTAACCATGATTTATCTTCTTAATTTCCTATCTTTTTGCTAGCTATTCAGTTTTAATCAGCAGTTCATAACAAATAAACTGTGGCCAGGGTCTACATATGGCTCTGGAAATATCCTATATCCCAAATATAGATTACAGAATTGTCGAATTTAAATACTTTATAAATCTCTGAATTTATTAATAACAATCAGTCCCGAACTGTCAGCAATCTCTGATTCGTTCAATTTATCCAGGTTTATCTTCTTAATATCTTACCTTTTTCGAAATTATCAGTTTTAAACGGTAGTTCATAGCAAATAAATTACGGCCGTAGTCCACATCTGTCCTTGAAAATGTCCTACATCCCAAAAATCGACTATATAACTGTTGAGTTTTACAATAATACAGAAATACTTGCATTTATTAATAATAATCAAACCCCAACGCAGCTGCAACGCCAAAATACGAACCACCACATAAACAACAGGAAACATTTGCACAAAATAAATCATGATATGAAAATCACGAGAAATGAAAATAGGTCGATACTGCAGAGAAGGTAACAGCAATCATTCACTTTATATAATGCTGTTTATTGCCATAAATTGCGACGTTATCAGTTTTGCACCGACAGGTTCATCATCAGATGGCTTGTTTACGTTGAGATACACTTTTGTTGTCATTTATATTAGTTTTCCGTTTTTATTCCCTCATGTGGTGAAAATTCCTCGGGGTTGTGGCGACCTGCAACAAAAACATGACGCAAGTAAGTTTCTATTTAATTATAATTGTGTCCCATAACAACTGCAAACAAAGTGTGAAAGTGAAAATGCTTTAGTTTCTCATGTCGAAAATTGCTTGCAATTACGTTGTAACTCTGCTTGTGTTCCGCCATTAGCGACGACTATATGAAGCACTTTTTTGACATATATGTACACACATAATGTAGAATGTCACTCACATACACAAAAATGTTATGACACATGGAAAAATTATTCAAAGATGGCGATATCGCAACCATAATAAGACTTTCTCTTTCAGATATGCGTCGGTATATGCATTGACGCTTCAGTAAAATTTAAAAATTACAAACGTTTCATCATTTACAATTTTTTATTCTGGTATGCGCTATAAGCAAAATAAATGATGAGCGATAAACATACAAAAATAAATATTGCAACATGGACATTATATTACAAACTGGTAGCTACTATACAGCGGATAAGTCAAATAATGTGAACAGTGATACTAATGAGATGGTAGTGTTTGATGTTCAACAACGCAGGTAAGGCACGTGTCTCGCTGGATTGTGCGTATTCAGTACCTTCTAGGTATCAGTGCAGGCTGTTTACGAGTAGTTCTAGTATGATAAAAGAAGAAAAATATTAGTCAAATATATTTCAATTTTTTTTCAATTTTAATATGATAATTTTATACAGGGTGTTACAAAAAGGTGCCGGCCGACGTGGCCGTGCGGTTAAAGGCGCTGCAGTCTGGAACCGCAAGACCGCTACGGTCGCAGGTTCGAATCCTGCCTCGGGCATGGATGTTTGTGATGTCCTTAGGTTAGTTAGGTTTAACTAGTTCTAAGTTCTAGGGGACTAATGACCTCAGCAGTTGAGTCCCATAGTGCTCAGAGCCATTTGAACCATTTTTTTTGTTACAAAAAGGTACGGCCAAACTTTCAGGAAACATTCCTCACGCACAAATAAAGAAAAGATGTTATGTGGACATGTGTCCGGATACGCTCAATTTCCATGTTAGAGCTCATTTTATTTTCGTCCACCTACGCTCAATGGAGCACGTTATCATGATTTCATATGGGATACTCTACCTGTGCTGCTAGAACATGTGCCTTTACAAGTACGACACATGTGGTTCATGCGCGATGGAGCTCCTGCACATTTCAGTCAAAGTGTTCGTACGCTTCTCAACAACAGATTCGGTGACCGATGGATTGGTAGACGCGGAGCAATTCCATGGCCTCCACGCTCTCCTGACCTCAACCCTCTTGACTTTCATTCATGGAGGCATTTGAAAGATCCTGTCTACGCAACCCCGGTAACAAATGTAGAGACTCTTCGTGCTCGTATTGTGGACGGCTGTGATACAATACGCCTTTCTCCAGGGCGGCATCAGCGCATCAGGGATTCCATGCGGCGGAGGGTGGATGCATGTATCCTCGCTAACGGAGGACATTTTGAACATTTCCTTTAACAAAGTGTTTGAAGTCACGCTGGTACGTTCTGTTGCTGTGTGTTTCCATTCCATGATTAATGTGATTTGAAGAGATGTAATAAAATGAGCTCTAACATGGAAAGTAAGCGTTTCCGGACACATGTCCACATAACATATTTTCTTTCTTTGTGTGTGAGGAATGTTTCCTGAAAGTTTGGCGGTACCTTTTTGTAACACCCTGTATACATATACTGTGTTTCATACCAGTCCGAGTCGTTCACTTCCCTTCCCCAGACAGAACCCTCTCCTTGAATGTAACCTACATCACGTTTCGATAAGGAACTGCAGATACGCATTAACCAATGAGCCACGATCGTCATTACACACAATATACACACGTCAAGTCGTTTGAACCAGTTTCCAAATTTCTTCCCCTACCGGGTAAGGTAGAAAGGTAAGAATGCCAAAGGAGAAAACTACAACAGGATAATGCAAGGAAATAAAAGATACGAAGATAGATAATAGGTGAAATAATCAGTTTAGCAAATTCATTCTTCGGCTACACCGCTTTTAATGCCATCCACGCGGCATAACTTGACTTCAGTATTAAAATGTCGCACAAATCCGCTTCCAAGGCATCTTCAAATATATCTCAAAATCACGCCACGCTGACATAGCAGTAGAATATTAGCGGATTATCTCAGTCCTCAACTAGGTATCTTAGTATGGAAGGTTTCTATATGTTAGTCGTGACATAGTTTCTCCAATACAGGACCTAATTATCATTATAAATGCATGTTTCTTGACTGGTTGACTCATAGTAATAAATAAATTAAAGTTGCTCTCCAGTTGCGAGTACCATTACTCAAATCTTCGTACATTAACTATATGTTGCTGCTTATACTCGGTGTAATCTACAGATTACAATGTCTCAGGTTTGCATCGTACATGGTTCTAGCGACTTAAAATATCAATATTTTGAAAGCTTAACTTAGGTTATTACTTCACATATACGGACATTCTCATCTAAATGAGGAATTTAAAGAAAACCTTTACAACTTGGTAAAAAGGAGATTTGCCATAACTTAAAACTAAAGCAGCGGGTGGCACTTCGGTACATCCCTTACTCAATTCAACGACTGCAGCCCTCTATTGCTCAAGAAACTTAAAACTACCTTAAAACTAAGTCAAATCTTATTTTCCAAATAGGTAGAGGATCTTCTTCAATCACTTCACATCCTTCATGCTCCATCATTACTTTGTGTCCACCTCACGCAAATGATTACGTCACCTGCAGAATACACGTACATGCTGTTGACTCACATACTTTCTAAACAGATCACACTCTTGTTTCAAGTTGCAGCTTCACATAATAAAGGATATTTTTTTAATGTTTTTCATGGTACTTCTTTAGGTCTACATGGTGGTAAAGTCCTTTTACTCGTCCACTAACTGTATCTGCCAACACATAACAACCAATATGTGGCTTCCTCACTATAACAAACGGTCCTTCGTATAGGTGTTTCCACATACGATTTTTACGGAAGATGAGAGATAGTTTGAAGTGTGTCCTCAGAAGAACACGCATTTGCAAGTGATACGACAAAACTTTATTGACATATTTGTCAAATGCGATTTTTGCGAAATTAGCATGAGTTGTGAGAGAGATCAGGGCTTGTCCTAACTTATTATCTAGGTTGACTTCCGGACCTTATATCTTGGGGAAAGGATCAGTCCATTCATTGCTTTCATTTTGCCTGGAGATTAATTCTGAAGGTGTGAAACCGGCTGAAGTGTGCTTTTAGTTTTCCTCATGTTCATTGGGTTGAATTTCGCTCACAATTACCTTTGAAGTACCGGGCGGTACGCTCAGTATGAAGTTTGCTTTCGTACTCCACCTAAGTTCCGGGCTATTTGCCGGCATTTCACCGAGATGGTGTGTGTTGGCTGGTTTGCTCGAGCATAATAGATGCGACTATTTTGACGTTCGTGATTTTGAACTTGATTGTTAGTAAAAGGTGGAGGACTATTCCTAAAGTTTGGAGTATACCGTTGTTTGTATTGCTTGAAAGGATCTGGAGCATTTCTCCCTTGAGAACAGTGCTGGAATCTAGGCTGGTTACCATACTGCTGTTGACTGTTTGTGTTAATCCAACGTCCTTTTCCATTGAAATTATTATTGCCTTGGCGATAGTTATTGTGGTGATAGCGATCATTGTAATTAACTGGTGAATTACCGTATTGCTGCTGTGTTGTCTGGTATATGGTACCTGTTTTGATCCTGGAATTTATGTTTCTGCTTCCCGTTGCGGCGATAGTAGTAGTTATTATCACACGGAACGTCGTGTCCTTTACTGTTGTTGGGTTGATATGACATACCTCAGTCTGCGCCAACGCGATGCGGCTGTGTACTGTGCGGGCCAAGATTACAATTCAAATAATGGTTCAAATGGCTCTGAGCACTATGGGACTTAACTTCTGAGGTCATCAGACCCCTAGAACTTAGAACTACTTAAACCTAACTAACCTAAGGACTTCACACACATCCATGCCCGAGGCAGGACTCGAACCTGCGACCGTAGCGGTCGCGGTTCTGGACTGCAGCGCCTATAACCGCTCGGCCACACCGGCCGGCCAAGATTACAATTACTCCGCGCACTTGCACTCACGTCTTCTTGAATCATGTCAAGGTTGTCAAGTACTGACAGAAAAGCCTCCGTGCCGTCGTCACTGACATTTACTAACTTATCCCTGATTGACACCGGTACCTCTGACGTGAGGACCATAATTACGTCCTTCTTGGAAATGGGCGTGTCCCAATATTGTATTTCTCCCAGGTATTTCTCAAAGTACCTACGGAGACCAACACTTCTCGTATTAAACGTTCAGCACTATATACTTCCTTTCTGAGGCGTTGTTATATGCCTGAACACCAGAATTTGTTCAGAAATTGTTTTTCGAAGTCAGCGTAATTATTACATCTGTCAATCACTTCTGTTCCTTAGACAGAACCCTCTCCTTGAATGTAACCTACTATGAAGCGCATACGTTGCTTGCCATCACAGCTCTCAGCAAAAACACCATTAAATGACTTCATAAAAGCCATTGGGTAGATGTTGCGTTTCTCTGGCAGAAAAGGCTGGAACACGCGGTGCTTGAGAACGCTTTCTTCTTTCATGAGCTCAACAAGAGCTATTTGATCATTCTGGTTGCGTACTAACGGGTTCTTACTGCTGTGACCATGAACAAGTGGAGATAATTTCATACGAGACACGGGATTATTATTGTATTCATGTTCTGAAGAAAGCAAGTGGGAATACTCACTTGTGTTGTCATTAGGAAAATCATTGACTTGTTGTTTCAACTACTCGATATCCTCAGTGAAGTGTCGTTTCTACTCAGGGAGATCTCGGTGAAACACTCTACGAATCTCTCTTAATTCACTGAGAAGCGTGTCTCCTGATGTACCTGGAGCAGCTAAAACTTCAACTGTGGCTGACTTAACAGCTTCTTTTAAGTCCTGTTGAACCTTGTTTTCTATGTTCTCTTCTTTAGTCTCGACCCATTCCACAAATTCTGTTCTTATCGTGCAACATACGTTTGCGGCAGCATCATTCACCCTCTTTTCGATGTTACTGGCGGATAGCGCCTGTGTCAGGTCACTGACCTGGCCTTGCAGAGCGATGCATTGTCTGCAAGCGTGTTTACTTTAGTTCCGACCTCAGCGGACTTCTTTGAAACTTCCGTTGTATCTGCCTGGCAACTTTCGACTTGTACCTTGATGTCTTTGTACATGTCACCTACTGTGCTGTCACATGCATCTACCTTTTGCAGAATACCTTCTATCCTTTCATTAACTTTAGTACTTAATTCCGCGATATATTCCACCGTGACTGTCCTTATTCTTGCCTCAAGTTGGCATCAATATTATCTAACCGAGTTTTCGTTGTACCAGTAACAGAGGTCAGAGTACCAATGGTAGTATTTAGATCAGACCACGTTCTTTCTGTCTCCTGTTCCTATTCCCTTTCTTTTTGTTCCCTTTCTTGTCTATCACAATGTTTTTGTAATTTATCGGCTTCCCTTTCCAGTTTATCCTGTTCTCTATCACTTTGTTTTTCTAATTTATAAGCTTCTTTCTTGAAAAAAAAAGTCATCATTTCAACCATCGAATTTTCTCCCGCTTGCTGTGACGATGATTGCTGTGACGATACGTCACACACACTATCATCGTCTGCCGTTCTCTCCATTCGCGAATCGGGTCTGCCTGTTCCCGTTCGCGAACGTAGTGGGTATGACTTGACAACTGTGTCTTCACCGTCATCCACACTGTTTGTCGGCTTGCCTCTGTCATCTCCCATCTTTATTTTAAAGTTTCTGACGTAACTGAACAAAGAAATCTTTCGCAACACGCCGATCGTCAACTCTCAGATGCGCGCGCTGATCGTCAAACGTTACACCGCGGTAGCTGACTATCGCGGAGCTATACTGGGTAGAAGACAAGATGACACCTAGCTTTGAAAATAAGTGACAATCACCTACTAGACACGGAATCCTGCTATTATGGCAACCTTCTTGTGTTCTTAACCGTAGCAACAATGAAGACGCTAATGATGCTAACAAATAAACTTTGCATGAAGAGATGATCAGAAATGAATTATAACTACGTAAATAAGCAAATCTGCAAGGATATTAACAGCGATAGGATAAAATGAAGCAGTAAGGAAAGAAATTGCGGAAACCAGTTTTTTTCTACAAGACGCGAGATTCTATGAGTAATGAAAACCGTACTTACATCCGTCGTTTTGGGCACTGCTGTTACTTTTGGAATTTTTTTTAAATACTTCCACGGTTTTGTTCGGTACTTTACGGTTTCCCGATGTCATGAACAATAGGAGAAAAGATTACATTTTTTTTTCTTCAAATCCCTGTTCGGGCGCCACATCTAGTATGATAAAAGAAAAAAATATAAGTTAAATATATTTCAATTTTAATCTGATAAAAATATGTATTGTGTTTCATACTAGAATGTCGTGTTCCCAGTTTGGCACAGCTTTGCCACAGGAAACACGAAAGCGATCGAAGACGTCCGTCTTCTGGTCGGCTCCTGATCGTTGTCAGATGGAGGCTAGTTTCTGATTACGCAAAGACTTCTATTATTCGGAAAAGAACAACCGGGATTTCTTTACGTAATCAGTATGAATTATATAATTAGCTAAGGGACCTTTAACAATGAACAATAAGAAACATTGCATTTGCAAATGAAAACATGAATAAATGGGGCAGCTATGAGTTGTATAGAAGACAACGAGCGGCCTTCTATCTACGACCAGGATGCCGCAGTATTCTCTGCTGTAGTAAAGGCTGTTTAACATTTATAAAAATAATATGACAGGGAGGTAAAAAAAATAAAGGAAAAGAATAGATTAAGAAATCTGGTAAACACTAAATATATTCAAATAATTCTCACAAGCAATTACAGCTTATTTATAAACAATATAACTTACATAAGTGATTTTCGAACTGTATGGTGTGATCAGATTTCAGCCTGTCCTGTACTAGCTTATTGGTTCGCGTTTTTATCACATATTACGGTCATTACTTTTCTCCTTCCTTCGAGACAATTCTTGCACCGTTCAACACCTTCATAACAATAACTGGCCGATTTACAATTTCGAACTTAAATTACTTGAATTTTATTAATCAATAACTGTGGTCTGCACGCTAGCAATACCGCACACTTTTTTGGCTTAAAGGCGACCTTCTTTACGCTTTCACATTACGAGCAGAAGTACGATAAAATCTGAAGATCTACAAAAGTTTTTACTGTCAACTTTTATTTAGATCGAAGCGGAACGTTCAGTTAAGCTTCTGTTAAAATGTTTCTTTGACTGCGCAATCGATGTATTAGCGTCCGGCCTAGTTACGTAAATTATATAAAACAAATGTAATTCAAAGAATACGTCTCATCTCATAAGTTGATCGTTTAATATACAGCTAAGTGAATGAATTTCTAAGGGTACTCACAGATTTCATTCGACGGAAATCCCAATAATATTACATAGTGCACGCTCATTACTTGCATTCAGAGTCCAACTTCGACATGCAATGGAAGACCGATCAGAGTCCCAAAGAGGGCTGATCGTGTAGGTCGGATTAGCTGGAGCATCAGTAGCCAAGGCAGCCAACATGTTGAATGTTTCAAGAGCAATTGTTTCAACAGTCATCACATGGAAAGACATCATCGTGTGAATGTAATAGCAGGAGCAAATCAAAACTAAATGACAGATCGTCGTACGCTAACACGATTTGTATCAGAACAACACATATCTACGCCTGCTAAAGTGACTGCAGAGCTCACTTCGAGATCCCAGTCTATCGATACTGACCGCCGAGAACTTCATAAAGCGAATATTCGTGGAAGAGCTGCTATACCGGAACCATTAGCGGCGACAACAAACGAAAAGACGCATAAAACATGTTACCAGGAACATGTCAACGGTTACGCTGTTTCCAACATCGTGCCGGAGAACACCAAAAGAAGCCTGCAATCCTGATTGCTTGATTCCAACGGTTAAGCATGGAGGTGGAGGTGTGTAGGTGTGGGCAGCCATATCTTAGCATTCTGCTGGTCTCATCATTACTCTCAAAGGCCGTGTTACAGCCAACGATTATGTGAACATTTTAGGTGATTAGGTGCACCCTATGACTCAAATATTGTTCCCCAACAATGACGCCATATTTCAAGACGATAATGCACAAATTCACACAGCCAGAAGAGTAAAATCGTGGTATGAGGAGCATGCAACTAAACTTCAGTGTCATCGCTGGCCACCACATATCCCGGACTTCAACATTACCGAACACTTGCGGGCGGTATTGGAGGGTAGACTCTGGAGCAGATTTTCGCCTCCCTCGTCAAAAATGGCTCAATAGGCTCTGAGCACTATGGGACTTAACAGCTGAGGTCATCAGTCCGCTAGAACTTAGAACTACTTAAATCTAACTAACCTAACGACATCATACACAGCCATGACCGAGGCAGGGTTCAAACCTGCGACCGTAGCGGTCGCGCGGTTCCACACTGTAGCGCCTAGAACCGCTCGGCCACTCTGGCTGGCTCCCTCGTCACTACAGGCGTTAGAAGGGGTTCTGATCTAAGTGAGGCATAACATTCCATTGGAGACTATACAATCATTATATGCCAGTATTCCAAGATGGGTCCAACCCCTTATTAATACACCATTCCCAAGTAAGTACAGGTGTTCTCATTATTTTGCGTATCCCTTGTATCTTATCCACCGATACACGTTGAGTTCGAGTCTGCATGTTGTCATTGCCGAAGGGAATAGCGTTTGTTTTAGACAGGAAAGCAGGTGAATCAAATTTTGAAGAAAGGCTGCACTGGTTAACTCGGTCTGTTCATTGACGAGATTTTGTGGTGATGTTTCAATGTCTTGAGGCAAATTCATAAAGCTATCTCTCTCAGCATCACGCAGTATCTGGATGTGTTCTGCAGTACTTTTTATTCCAGGATTGTTGATAGTTGTGTGTATTGTAAATATGGATTTCGATATGTTGTTAAAACATATGGCATCTACATGCTATTTTAACTGAGTCTCAAAGCCTCTCCACAGTTTATTCAATATAGTAGAGGGGGAGGGGGCAACTTGGTAGCTGTGTTTGAACTTTCCTGATTTTTTGCATGGAGGATTATTGATCTTTAAGTTGTGAATAGGTGTTTGCTGAAGTTTCTTGTTCCTGTGGAAGCTTATCTTTATGTTTGTGTTATGAAATATATTGCTCATTTTGTAGGATATGCTCCCTAAGAAAGGTAGTGCAATGTATTTCCTGCTGCATTTTTCTGTTTCTTGCTTTAACATTTATACGTAAATAAACAGTTTCTCTCGTCATGTTTTAGTCGTAGGGTGACAGAATCTTAAGGTATTTTCACCACATGGATGAACAAAATGTGAACATATACTCCAATAGAAATGTATCTTAACGTGAAAAAGCCTTCTGATGGTGAACCTGTCGGTTCGAAACCGACATAGGTGCTTTTTATATAAATGAATAGCACTACAAAATGTGGCTGTTCGTTATCTTCTCTGCAAGTACCAGACTAAATTTTGTTCACAGCCACCGTCCCAAAATGTCAGTCTTTGACAAAGTAGCAACAAGAAATATGATTTTATCTTAGTAGTGTTATTAAATTTAAATTATTTTATTAATACTTTACAAGTTCTTCCACCAAAATTTTGATGTGTGCTGTCTTTGACTTAGCATGAAACTATTGTCTGACGTATTGAGGCATTATTACTCATCAGTTTAGATGATTATCCAATAATTTTTGAAGAATGTTTCATTAATTGGACTAGATATTTATTAATGACACTCGGTTATGTTAGAATAGAAAAGCTGCAGGATCCTAGACTTGGTCACAATGACCGATATTAATGACAGGATTGGGGAATTAAAATTTTATGTTACTAGCTCAAACGAATCAGTTCTCACCAGTATTATAGTAGACAATTTGGTGTACATAATAATATCGGCAGATGAAAATCTTCCATATAACATCAAAAATGCGGCCCAGAAACGTCTTTTTGATAAGGACAGGATCTTCCACATTACAGTTTAGCATTGAATCAACGTATTCGTGGCTATGATTTCTTTTGAATTCTTTGTCGCGGTGGCTCTTTTTTTATTGCAGGGTTAGAAATATGCTGTGGTGGGAAATCTACAATTTCTTCCATCACACTTTTAGGTCGGCTCTCAAATAATACTTCTTCTAGTTTGAAACCAGTGAGCACGTGCATTAAGGAATTCATTATCACTTCAAATTCACGAACACACCTGACTCACACTCTATGGTTCTAGTAGCAATACCTATCACGTACGCCATTCAGCGGAGTTTCCGGCTCAGGGATGAGCCGAGATGTGACTCAGATTAATCACATTACTAAACATGTTTCCAATCCTCAGTTTTGTTCCTAAATTGCGTACCATTATCAGAAAGAATATATTTCGGTCTTATAATTCGCACCAAACAATCGTAGGTCAGTTTCCTATGAACTGCATTTGTTGTAGGTTTCCGTTTAGGATTTAAGTTAATTAACCTTAAAAATGTCTCCGATGCTAACAAAGTTTAATAAAACTTTTGGGCCAAGATCCGTAATGATTTACGGCCGACATCTTCAGTTCTTGTACTTTGCCTAGGACCTTAGCCATTAGCGTATGTAACCCAATGTTTCTTTACAAAGATCACAAGTTCTCATCCTTTCCGTGACTTTATACAACATATTCTCAAACGTTACTACTTCTGCTACTTTTTCTGCACATTTCTTAGGTCTGCATTGACACACACGCAAGATTATACCAATCTAACAATTCTGTTATATATGTCGCTGGTTAACACACACGCCAGTCCTCACTGTTTCCGATTTTATGAACATATAATATTCCATAACGAATCTGGTAGTACGTTCTCAATCTATATGAATAGCTATTGGCGCAATGTGTTCTGAATAGTCTTAGTCACTCGTCTTCGTTTTGATGGCTTCATATATTTTTACAAATACTTTCAACCTTACTGCGCCTTCCTAATTCTTTAAAATACAGTTAGTGGAGTGTCTTTCTCTGGCAGTGTCTAAACAGACAAGCTTATACGTCTGAAGGAGCAGACACAGCTGACGATATACAACTGTATTAACTTATGAAAAGTATCCGCAAATTATGAATCCTGTATTCCTCAACTGTGTGGTTGGTGTAGACATTTGAAAACTTCTGCCAAACTGTGTCTCAAACCCGCATTTCCCGCTTATCAAATGGCTCTGAGCACTATGCGACTTAACTTCTGAGGTCATCAGTCGCCTAGAACTTAGAACTAATTAAACCTAACTAACCTAACATCCATGCCCGAGACAGGATTCGATCCTGCGACCGTAGCGGTCGCTCGGTTCCAGACTGTAGCGCCTAGAACCGCACGGCCTCCCGCTTATCGCGAACGGTCGCCTTAATCTGGCAATAGGTGCACACCTCCCAGACCAATCCAAACTTCCATACGTCATAGTGCGTACATTCTATATTACTCGCACACCGTTCTTGTGATTCCTGCGTAGGAAGGAAAAACGTTTTTTTGTCACTTTGCCTTCATTTGGCGTGGAACACATTATTGCTTGTATTTGACAGTGTCTGTATAGTTCGATGGACATGTCCTTCAGACAGGCGTGCATGCAGATATTCTGAGTAGTGTTCCTCAAAAAGGCCTTGGCCAGCCGGAGTGGTCAAGCGGTTTAGTCTGGAACCACAAGAGCGCTACGGTCGTAGGTTCGAATCCTGCCTCGGGCTTGGATGTGTGTGATGTCCTTAGGTTAGTTAGGTTTAAGTTGTTCTAAATTCTAGGGGACTGATGACCTAAGATGTTAAGTCCCATAGTGCTCAGAGCCATTTGAACCATTTGAACCTCAAAAAGGGCGTCACGTACCCTCAATGGATTCCTGTTTCAGTTCCTGCACCCTTTTATATGGAATTGTCTGCTCCCTTCATGTAATATATCTCGTAATTAATTTTTTGTAAAAATAACGACAACCTTGTTAGTCTTCCATGTGGACAACTAGTCTTTGAAGACAATGAACGCCTTATAGTAAGTGTAAATCACCATTTTGAGTGCCCAAAGGTTGCTCTTGCATTTCTTGAACACCCATGGAACTTTTTTGTTCAAAAACATATACTTTCACTTGCATTTGATGACTGGTCTAATTGCAGATATGACAATTTAGTTGTCCTTTCATTCTGCGTGTCCTATCTCTTGAAACATCACCACACCAAAACCATAAAAAGAAGAATCATTTGCCATACAAAATGCTAAAGACCAGGGCGATACAGGATATTACACTGTAGCAGTTCGCTCATCAATTTCACAAAGACAGACTACCATTCATCAGTCCACACCAGTGCATTGATTGATTCGAAAAGTTGTTCAGGTTTGGGTCACTAAACGCTTGCCTCTGCACAAACTTCTGACAGAAAAAGCTAATCCAAGCAATCCTTGAAACTGCTTTCTGGTTGCCGGTGGTTGACAATTCTTAATCACATCCAAATTCTGTGGATCCTCGGCAATTTCTGATGTCGTAATTACATGACCAATGAAGTTCACCTCCTTCTTGAAAACTTCAGACTTTTTTAGTTTCAGTGTCATTCGATCCCGTAAGAACTACTTATTGTTTAGTCACATCAATCCTCTCAAATCCACGACTCCTGTGAATTTAATTAACTTGTAGTGGTTTGTTGCCCATGGTGCAGGTCCACAGCTTCAGATGTATGACTGAAGTGATTTTTTAGTTTCATAAATAAGAAAAAGTGCGAATAATCTTGGTTTATTATTGTATTCCATGCAATCAACTGCATGAGATCGATGCTCTGAGCGACTGAAATATCCAACTGCCTAACTGAATCAGTGTGTCCATGTTCACCTTAGGCGAAAGTAAAAGATGGCTCGGAGCACTATGGGACTTAACATCTATGGTCATCAGTCCCCTAGAACTTAGAACCAATTAAACCTAACTAACCTAAGGACAGCACACAACACCCAGCCATCACGAGGCAGAGAAAATCCCTGACCCCGCCGGGAATCGAACCCGGGAACCCGGGCGTGGGAAGCGAGAACGCTACCGCACGACCACGAGATGCGGGCAGGTGAAAGTAAAACAGAAGCACCTTGTCATCTTCCAAGAACCCTACCACAACGTCTGCCCTTGCACGTGCTGCAAGAACGTCGTTTCCCCCTCTTCAGCGGAGGCTGCTGATTTACTGTAGTGGCTGGTGGCGTCATTCTCATTGTGTCAGAGAAGTCCTGCGTCTTATGCCTCGAATTACTGTTTAAATTTAAATTTTGTTGTTGGATAATAATACAGATAGTTTACTGCTTGCAAATAACGTTGGGAGTCTCTCACAAATTACTAGTTTTAGTCACATGCAAATTGTGTAGATAATGTTTTAATTGAATCACACTGAAACGGATGGAAAGGGCTTAATGCATACAAAAACGAAAATCATTAGCAAGTGACAAATAAAAATCTTACCTGATATTCTAATAAGTACACCAAAATACTTAATTGGCCCTGAGCACTATGGGACCTAACGTCGAAGGTCATCAGTCCCCTAAAACTTAGAACTATTTAAACCTAACTAACGTAGGGACATCACACACATCCATACCCGAGGCGGCATTCGAACCTGCGACCGTAGCGGTCGCGTGGTGCCAGGCAGAAGCGCTTAGAACCGCTCGACCACACCGGCCGGCAAAACATTAATTAATAGCAATCAAACTATCGTCTTTTATGCGTAACTAACTGTCAGAAATGACGTATTTTGACTTGGCACTTTGACAGAAATACATAAATTGCTACAATTGTATTTCTTAAAATGTGTCAAAATTAATATGAGCAGTGCTCTCCTTTCATGATTTGCTATGTTAGTTGATGGAAACCATTCCCTCAGAGCAGCTACTTATGATTGCGAATGGAAACTGGGAATAGTTTCTAAATGACAGTACAAATGCGAAAACATTAGCCACTCAAAGGTTCATATCAGTGGCGATATATCTAATACGATCAGTATGAAAATAGGCAGATAACTTGAAGCAGTAGTGCTGTGGCCGAAGGTTCAGTAATGTTACAACAGAAGCAACTTTTATACTCAGAATTTAGGTTAGGACGAAAAAAGCAATTATCATCCGAAGTACTCGCTTTGGTACAGACTGACTGATTGCAGTTGATTTCAGATTTATGAGAGGTGTTGTGAGTTGAACAGAATTACATCACATCCTTTCCTAAAGATTATTTCATCCATTAGTTCACAATGTACGTCAGCCCTTGGACGTCTAATCAAATAAATATTTGCCTTTTTATGGCTTTACTAATTTTTGCTATGTTGTTGATGTGGTCTTCAGTCCTGAGACTGGTTTGATGCAGCTCTCCATGCTACTCTATCCTGTGCAAGCTTCTTCACCACCCAGTACCTACTGCAGCCTACATCCTTCTCAATCTGCTTAGTGTATTCATCTCTTGGTCTCCCTCTACGATTTTTACCCTCCACGTTGCCCTCCAGTACTAAATTGGTGATCCCTTGATGCCTCAGAACATGTCCTACCAACCTATCCCCTTTCTAGTCAAGTTGTGCCACAAACTCCTCTCCAATTCTATTCAGTACCTCCTCAAGAGTTATCTGATCTACCCATCAAATCTTCAGCACTCTTCTGTAGCACCACATTTCGAAAGCTTCTATAATTTTATTGTCTGAACTATTGAAACTTCCCCTTAGAACAATTATACACGACTGTCCTTCAACTGACACACAATATTTTGTTAGCGCAACGCAATCTGACTTTCAAAATTCCCTACAAAAGAATGGCCCTGACTAACATTAAACTATACCTTTCACAAATCACTTACCTCACAAAAATCTTCGCTGCTCAAGCTACTGCAATACAGCGAGCGCCACTACTGCCAGCTAAATAAAAGATTCAAACTATGGAAGGCACTAACTACTGATAGGGATAGTTAGCAAATGAAAGAAATTAATAGAGAACAAACAATGTATTTACCTTGATATCATCATATATAAATATAGCAGTTCATGACAAATTTCAAAACTCCGCCATCTCTCTCTCCACATCCACCACTGCTGGCGGCTCACCTCCAACTGCGCAACGCTATGCGCTGTTCACAGCCAGCTGCCTAACACTACAATGGCGAGTATTACAACAATGAAAACTGGCCACAGGCTGCACACAGCACAGCCAGTGATTTTCATACAGAGGTGGCGTTACCAATAAAAAAACCTAAACAGCCTACTTACATAGCCCCCATGCTCCTCACAAAAATTTTTACAAATGGTGTTGGGCACTGGCCAATACAGATTTGACAAAAATTTTTCACAATTACAGTAACAAAGATATAAAATGCACACACTTATTGATACATTGTTGGTCAAAAGCTAAAAATTTCTCACAGTCCATAAAGACAGTCCTGATTCATCACAGTAAAACAGCAGTGTTTTTCTCAAAGTCTGAGCAGTAAAAGAAAATGCACACAGAAGTAGTGGATTTCCATGCTGTCTTGAAGAAGTAGTGTTGTCCTTCCAATGGAAAGACAGTGCTGACTCTCGACATGCAGACAAGTATTGGGTCACAACAGAGCAAACCCACAGCAGAGTCAGTCGTAGTTTGGAAGAGTATTGGTAGGTAGGTCATCACAGAGCAGACCCACTGGAGTCCTGGTAGAGATTGTGGTATTGGTGGGCCACCAGAGGTGCAGACCCACTGTAGTCCTTGTAGAGATAATGGTATTGGTGGATCATCAGAGGTGCAGACCCACTGCAGTCCTTGTAGAAATAATGGTATTGATGGATCATCAAAGATGTAGACCCACTGTAGTCCTTGTAGAGATGGCCAGCAGCCATCTGTTGCGATCTGTTGCGACTGTGCAGGTGCACAATCACCATCAAAGAGTCTTGCGAATAATATAGCAAGTCCATAAACCACCACTTGTGCACTCACAACGTTTTTGGAATTGTCCTTAGAACCAGCAATGCTGTTATCCAGTCCCTTGCAGAATTATTAACACATGTGCAAACACTAACAGTCCCAACTTCTCACATACTGTCCATATACTACGACCAACAGAAACGTGTGCAGTGAAAGGAATGCTTACAAGTTACTTAATTTGATGAACTGGTGTCAATTACAATTTTATAACATGAGAATACAATTACAAAGGTACAAAATACATCATTAAAGACATAACAATACAGATAACATTTGTAGTACAGGCTTTACAAAAGAATCGAACTAACATATACATCAGTGGAATTATGACATGAGTACATACATAAAAGATCACAATAACTTTCGAAACATCAACTTCACACATGAGCATTAAACAGAATAAATAATGTGTAAGCATATTTATAAGGTAAATAACATATTATGAATGCCAATTATATTTGAGGATAACAGTATTCCTCATCATAGTGAATGTAGCTTAATATTAAAAGAAGAAAAAATTCTATGAAACTACACAGAGACAGGAAGAAAACAAATACACAAGGGTACACAAACACATAGTGGGATAACACCAATAGGAAAGGACAGGGTTCGTTTTCAGTGTAACATTTGGTACTGCAGTCCAACCCAAAACTTCATATATCTTTCCTCTTATTTCATCCTTTGTTTCCACCAAAAAAAATTCTATCTAAGCATGCTTTCTGTATTTATATGTTCACACATTTCTTACCTCAACATTTATTTCCAAGAAAATCCTACCTAAACCTGTTTTCTCAATGCATTTCTTCCAATTCATCGCAACTCATTCTCTTAGAGGCTACCCCCTCTTAAGCTAACTTAAATCTACTGAGCTCAGATGCTAAACTAAGGGACGAGGCAATGCAGCAGCACGTAAAACAATTATTATAAACAGCAATGAAAAAAAATGCAAAAGGCAAAGCAAGCAGCATAAATTACAACTAATATAAGGCAATGAGCAGCAAACAAAACAAAAAATAAATAAATCTGGCTTAGCAGAGTAACACAAATTAAAGTTCAGTAGCACTATGCCTGGCAAACAGCAGCTTATATCTAAACATGACATAGCTCAAGCAGAAAAAATATTACAGTAAAAACAACAATGCAGATAAGGGAAATGTATATTCACATCTTAATGTCTATGTAATTAAAGTGGTGCACCACAAGAAGTTATTCTACCAAAAAGTTACCAATTACTTGAAAAGAAAATTATGAATGCAGTTACTAGTTCCTTCTTATTGTTCTTTCCTTTCCAAGTGCTCCTTTTTTAAAGAATGTGGATCATAAAATAATTATTTAATAGATCTGTTGACAGAAAGTGTTCACATTAGCAAATGCATTTTATTTTATAAAAGCAATGCTGCAACACAGCTGGAAAACAGATGTCAAATGAAATAAGCAACTATGAAAAGCAAAGCATAAAAATATCATTCAATAGTCATGTGGCATTTCGTAAGTTAGTAGAAATTCTCTCAACTCTCATAGAAAGACGCTTGTCATAATCAGGTGTGCAGATGTAAAAATATTTCTTGTCATTTTATTAGGCATTTCAGTAAATATTGTAAATTAAGAGCTAGTGTAATCATATGTTTTCAAGTTCGACCGTGTCGTTTTTGCGATGCTTTCTCTAAAGGAATGACAATGGCCAGGATAATGGCCTTCCCTTTCTTTTTTTTTCTTTCTTCCTGTGCTCTGAAAGGCACGCGCTAATGACTTTTTCTCCAGGCGTCTGACACAGCTGGGTGCCCGCGACGCATTACGTGCAGGTGGTCACTTAACTTTCGTACGGAAATATTTACGACAGCAATTCTCGCTAAAGTGACAGTCTCACATAAAAATACTTCACAGGTCAAGAATTAGCGTTGCAAATCTGTAGAAACAAAATCCTATGAATATAACAGTGTCCAAAAAATGTTCAGTGGCATTGTGATACATTCACACATGATTCACACATGTCATAACTCTTAAAGTACGATTCTTGGTTTCCAACATCCTTTTTCACAAGTCAAGAGTCCCTACCCACTATTCATTACTCCTTACCTTATTACACATATACGTATCCATCGACACTCGTCAATATTTCGTCATTATAAATATGAAGCATAATCAAATAACTCATATAGTAGCCTCAGCGTATTATACCTCAGCAGCATAATACACATCGTCGTCGTAAAAATAACATCATAACACCTCAGTCAAATCTCAAAATCGTCGTAGCTTCCTCCAATAATTAAAAAAAATTCTCTGCTCATGTCAAAAGTGTCATCTGCCTCAAACGTACTTTAAAAATCATAATCCCTTTACCAAATACATCATTCAAAGCTCTCATAGTATCACAATGGTTCCGAAAAAATATGAACAGTTTCACAAAGTACAGACAAAATACAGTTTCATAAGTGTGAAGTTATCCAGCTGTGTAATTACGTAAACATCTGTCACTGACGTAGTAAAAAAAAATGTTTATCTCTCAGTTAAATGATCAGATAGCTGTGTAATTTGTGTGTTAGAGAAATATGGTACCGATGTGTAAAGTTGTATAAGCAAATACCATATTAGCTAGGGTTCCTTGTGGTTGCCACACACATGGTACACAAAGTAAGTGTGTACCCCCCTGAGGATAAATGTAATTATGCCCTCAGGTGTTACAAATCACAGCAATGGAATGAAATGTATCACGGAAAACTTTCTTTGTAATTAAAAAATCTTTAAAAATAAATGTTTCAAGTACAAAATTAATCACTCAAATACGTGTACTGTAGCGCTAAATGTGCGTCTTGTTGCAACATAATCTGTGTGGAAGTGTCGTAGTTATCGTCCTCCGAAAGCTAAGTTCTGCAGAAGTCAATGTACTTACCCCATCAGAAACGAAAGTGAAATGCTTTGTGTATAGATATCATAATTATTATGTACATTACTGTGATCAAGAAAATACTATACTGTAAAGTATTGTTGTGCTAAGAAAAAGGCCCTCACATTGTAGCTTACTACTAAAACATGTTTTGCTTTCCAGAAGAATTCAGAAAACTGTGCAGATATAAAACAGATACACCGCAAAAGCAACATTGTAAATTGTCACTCATTAGTAGCGTCGTGATAAAAATCGCGTAGCTGTCACATAAACTAACCACTGTGTCCTCTGGTATCTCACAAAAAGTACTTTAAACCCAGAATGTATTTTCAAATAAACCAAAATCTCATTAGCAGTACCAGTATGTGTCCTAAGTATGTAAGCCTGATAGTCGTTACGTAATCGTGCAACTAACAAGCAAGAATGTACAAATACAACACTGTGTCGCCTGTTCACTATAACAATGCATTCGTAATTTCTATTGAAATAAGTTCTCTTGGTTCTAGACTGGATATTTCACTTCAAACATTGTTGTATGTTAACAGATTCTAAGTCTGACAAAGCATACTAGTAGCGTCAATTGAAAAGTTTTATGGCAAAGAAAAAGTTAAAAAAGCAGATTATCTTTCAATAATCGGTTTTACATGTGAAATGTGGTACAATCTTTTACTCTTCAAGGTCCTCAGAATTTCAGCTTGAACGCAATTATCATGCAGTATACGTCGGTAAAGAATACTGGAATTTTTCACAAGGTTAGCGTCTATGTTATTTTTCTCTGAGCCAGCCGGCGCACGTGGATGCCTGCGGTGCGAGTCATTGTCTGTTCCTTTGTTGGCGTGCGTCGTTATTGGGATTAGGAGACCTAACTTCTACAAATTCACCTCCTCGAGAGGGCCCTGCCCTGTTTAAATCCCGCCAGTTCTGATGCAATTCAGGTCTGTCGTTACGATCACATCGTCTGTCGTCATGTCGATAGCTCCTGTAGTTTCTTTCTTGTCGGTTAAGTGGTGGAGAATTTCTCCTTGAATCGTAACTGCGCGCTGAACTGTTGCGTCTGAAGTTATTCTGCCTCCCTTGATAATACTTGTTTTGGTTCCCATATTGTCTGTTTCTCTGATTGTCTCTGTGATAGTCATTACTACGGAGAGGTGATCTTTCCCTGTCATTATTACTACTCTGCCAACGGTTGTCGTACGGATGGTGTCTATTTTGGTCACGATTTGCGTGGTGAGAATAGCCTTGTCGCGTCCAGTTATCGTTTCTGTCGTCACGGAATTGTGACAGATGTGACCTGTAATTGTTGTGTTCCTGTCTTCGCGTTCCGCGATTGTCAGTGTCAATTTCCAGTTCTTGTAACAGTCCCTGAAAGGCTTCAATGTCATCTTTGCAACGTCCTACTAAAATAATATGTCGTAAATGTTCAGGCAATTTGAGTAAGCAAATGCGGATGAGTTCTGAGGGGCTGTATGGGTTTGAAAGATATTGATTCTTATGCAACATGTCTTCAAAATATTTGACAAGACTGGAAAATTCAGATTGTTCAAAGTGTTTCATCATCATGATGCTATGTTTTACACGGTCTTGTGTAGCTTGAGACCAATATGCTGAGAGGAAGGCATGGTAAAACTCTCCTTCACTGTGGCAATCGTGAATTACCGATCGCATTCTTACAGCTGGTTCATTCTCTAAGTAGCCACACATAAATTCTAATCTGTGTTCCAACGACCAGTTGGGAGGAAAACAATGAGAGAATTGATGGAGCCATGCTTGTGGATGAATGTCGTTGCCAGAATTCTTAAATGTTTTGAATTTACGTGTAGTAATGAACAGCTTATAGTCAAAATCATCATGTCGGCGAGTCGCATATCGGTCATTGTTAGGTCGTGTCGGCCGTTCCATCTCAAAATTCGGTGCACATTCCCAATTTCTTTCATTACTTCCGAAATGCCCTGTGTTATTATTTTGCAGCTTTTCCGTGTTTCTAAGTCCCTCTTCCCGTGTTGGAGCGCGAGTGTTCTCTGAAATACGTAATTCTTGTATTACCTGTGTCAGCTGATCTTGTACTTCCCGGATTTCTCTTTGGTGTTGTGTATTAATTCGATTCTGATTTTGTTTGAATTTCCTAATTTGTTCATACTCTTCTGTGTCAGTGAAGGCTACAGGTGTTGTGTCATTCAGATCATCATCTACCTTTGTAGATAAGTTAGTGAACTGATCTGAAAGTTCGGCTACTTTATCCGATAGTGTACTTATTTCCTCAGTGTGTTTTTCTGAACCAAGTTTCAGAGTGTCCATTTGTGTTGAAATCGTATCTACTGTGTCTTTTAAGTTTTCTTGACTTTTTGCAAGTTGCGTAACCGAATCGGTAGATGCAACTGCGTCAGTTTTAGCTTGCAAGGTGTTGTGATTTTCATGAACAATAGTTTGCAGTTCTTTTATGGCTGCTTCGTGATTCTGTAATGCATTTTCATGACGCGAAAAAATAGGTTGAAAATGCTCACAAATTTGAGTTTTTACGTCATTACAGACTTTTTGACATTTCGATTCAATGTTATGTAACTCAGCAGTTAAATCCTCACGTGTTTGTTCGAGAGTTTGTTCCAATGAGTCTAACTTTTTGAGATTTTGTTCCACTGTGTCTAACTGTTGCTGTGTTTGTCTCTGGTGTTGTTCCATTGTGTCTAACTTTTTAAGATTTTGTTCCACTGTGTCTAACTTTTGAAGCTTTTGCTGTGTCTGTCCCATTTGTTATATTAATTGTAATAACAATGCATTGGTGTCTGAAACATGTTCCTCAGTGCTTTTCGGCAGTGAATTTACACCGGAAACATTCACATTTTGACAAGCAGAAAATGTGTCTTGACTTATTCGAGAAAACGGTGAGGATCCAAAACCTGAATCTACAGTATTTGCGAGATCGTGTCGTGTCATTTCGGCTTCCTGAGGCGAGCTATTGCCGACCGGTCGATCGGTAATGCTTCCCTCTTCACTAATTGTTTCACTGTCCACGCCATTGTTTGACGCCCGCTCCATTTCCCTGTGCACAGTTACCAAATTACTACTTTGAACATTAGTAAATTCATTACTCGGCGGCGCTGATAAGCTACGCTCGTCATCACTATTATTTCTCAGTTTAGTTTGGAGCCTAGTGTTACGTTTTTCACACGCCATTATTGTCACAGTATTTCACACGACAACACAGAAAAACACAATTTGAAGATCAAAAATAAGAGAACACATTAACATAGCACTGAAAATAATATCTAGTTAATTGCAAGCGCAGCTGCGAAATACTTGGTGCAAATCTACATGCATGCCACAACTGTTTTACTATACAACAATGAAAGACTGCAACTACAAAGGAAATTCTCTCTACAATTACGCGCTAGCAATAAACAAAAGCTACACTAAATACACAAACTACAAGAAAAAATCAGAAGATTCCAGTGAGGTATCCTAGGCTAAGGGTCGACATATGAAACGTCCCCTTTGAACATTTATACACGACTGTCCTTCAACTGACACACAATATTTTGTTAGCGCAACGCAATCTGACTTTCAAAATTCCCTACAAAAGAATGGCCCTGACTAACATTAAACTATACCTTTCACAAATCACTTACCTCACAAAAATCTTCGCTGCTCAAGCTACTGCAATACAGCGAGCGCCACTACTGCCAGCTAAATAAAAGATTCAAACTATGGAAGGCACTAACTACTGATAGGGATAGTTAGCAAATGAAAGAAATTAATACAGAACAAACAATGTATTTACCTTGATATCATCATATGTAAATATAGCAGTTCATGACAAATTTCAAAACTCCGCCATCTCTCTCTCCACATCCACCACTGCTGGCGGCTCACCTCCAACTGCGCAACGCTATGCGCTGTTCACAGCCAGCTGCCTGACACTACAATGGCGAGTATTACAACAATGAAAACTGGCCACAGGCTGCACACAGCACAGCCAGTGATTTTCATACAGAGGTGGCGTTACCAATAAAAAAACTTAAACAGCCTACTTACACTATTTATCGTCCATGTTTCACTTCCATACGTGGCTACACTCCATACAAATACTTTCAGAAACGACTTCCTGACACTTAAATCAATGCTCGATGTTAACAAATTTCTCTTCTTCAGAAACGCTTTCCTTGCCATTGCCAGTCTACATTTTATATCCTCTCTACTTCGACCATCATCAGTTATTTTTCTCCCCAAATAGCAAAACTCCTTTACTGCTTTAAGTGTCTCATTTCCTAATCTAATTCCCTCAGCATCGCCCGACTTAATTCGACTACATTCCATTATCCTCGTTTTGCTTTTGTTGATGTTCATCTCATAACCTCCTTTCAAGACACTGTCAATTCCGTTCAACTGCTCTTCCAAGTCCTTTGCTGCCTCTGACAGAATTACGACGTCATCAGCGAACCTAAAAGTTTTTATTTCTTCTCCATGGATTTTAATGCGTATTCCGAACTTTTCTTTTGTTTCCTTTACTGCTTGCTCAATATACAGATTGAATAGCGTCGGGGAGAGGCTACAACCTTGTCTCACTCGCTTCCCAACCACTGCTTCCCTTTCATGTCCCTCGACTCTTACTGCCATCTGCTTTCTTTACAAATTGTAAATAGCCTTTCGATCCCTGTATTTTACCCCTGCCACCTTCAGAATTTGAAAGAGAATATTCCAGTCAACATTGTCAAATGCTTTCTGTAATTCTACAAATGCTAGAAACGTGGGTTTGCCTTTCCTTAATCTTTCTTCTAAGATAATCGTAGGGTCAATATTCCCTCACGTGTTCCAACATTTCTACGGAATCCAAACTGATCTTCCTCGAGAGTTTTTGCTATATCGGCAACATTTTCGATTCTTGGCTACCTGGCATTAGTACTGGTCCTGATGTCTTTCTTTTCGTGAGACTGTAGAATCTTTCAGCCAGGGAGCTTAATTCCTCCCCTGTATCTGTGAAAACTTGTTTGTGTATTCCATACGTTTATACAGATTCAATCATTTGTTTCGACATTTCTATCACTAACGCATGAGTTTTCCATAGAAAACTCTATTCAATCACTAGGTCGTTTCAGAAGAATCCATCTCATTCCATTCCTGTCCGCTGTTGTTTTGCTCTCATCTTATCTTTATTTTCTTTCAGTTAACTTGGCGACTGCACAATCATAATACTTTTATCTTCAACTTCCAGCAAAGGCTCTTGTTCCACTACATGGTCGCTCGACTCCATTTGTAGTTTTAATTCATGGAAGAGTTTGTTAATATCACTCAGCTGACATTGAGACATCTACATCTATATATATACTTCGCTAGCCTCCAAGCGGTGTGTGGCGGAGGGCACAATTCGTGCAGAAAGTCATATTCCCTCCCCCCCCCCCCCTCCCCCCCCCCCTCTGTTCCGCTCGCGGAAACCAGTACGTGCTCTAATTTCCCTTATCTTTGAATGGTGATCATTGGGCGATTTGAAAGTTGGTGGTAAAAATATATGCTCTACATCCTCGGCAATGATCGGATTTCGGAATTTAGTGAGCAGCCCCTTCCGTTTAGCGCCCCGTCTGTTTGCAAGTGTGTCCCACTTCAAACTTTCTGTGAGATTTGTAACGCTCTCGTGATTGCTAAATGTACCAGTCACGAATTTTGCCACTCATCTTTGGAGCTTCTCTATCTCTTGAAACAGACCCAACTGGTATGGGTCCCACACAGATGAACAATACTCTAAGACTGGACGAACTAAAGTGTTGTTGAAGTCACCCCGTTCAGGATGACATACTGCTTTCTGTCTGTTAGAAAACTTTCTATCCATCCGCATATGTCACTGGATGGACCGTAAGAGCGCACTTTCTTGGAGCAAGCGACAATGCGGAACTTAGCCGAACGCCTTTCGAAAGTCGAGAAATATGGCATCACATCAACCTGGGAGCTGGTATCGAAAGCCTGCTGTATATCCCTGCTGTATATCTTGCACAAAGAGGGCCAGCTGCGTCGCGCATGACAGCTGTTTCCTAAAACCGTGCTGGTTTCTGCAGATGAGCTTCTCAGAGTCTGGAAAGGTCATTATGTCCAGTGATTTGCACAGTGCAGTTTACTGGCAGATTAAGTACCACCGTTGGTTATCCGTGCACCGAAGAAAATCAACTGCGACGTCCAGTCACATTAATGTGACTTCCTGTAAAAGCCTGAATAACCACCTTCTCCAGGGTGGGCCACTGTGAGATGTGAAGGAAGAGAGTCAGTGGTGTTATGGAAGGAGCCATGCGACTCCATCCACTGCCTCCCGTCCCACCCCCCAGCCCTCCCCCGGCCCCCCCCCCCAAAAAAAAAATCATGCACACCAGCCACTACAGTAACAAACAATGGACAAAACTTCTAGGTTAATTTAGTTTAAGACTATTCCAAGATTTTAAACATGGCTGAAACAGCAACTGTTGAAATTCTTCACGATAAAGGATGACAGCCAAAACAGTTGCAGGATAAAGATTTATTAAAATTCTTGACCTTCATCAGAAGGTATATTTATGTATACCGAAACCTTGGTCAAGAATTTTAATAAATCTTTATCCTGCAACTGTGTTGGTTTTCATCCTTTATCGTGAATGATGTTTAAGGCTATTTATTTTTAAGTAACATTACATATGTATGTATAAAGGCCTGATGATGAACAGAACATATTCGAAACGCGTTGTATTATGTGAGATTAAATGTAAAACAAATAAATGACTGCTAGCAGAGATTACAATTAAATAATAATCCGCTAAGTCATAACACGGACGGAAGTGTAATGTGAAAGATAGTGACAACGGTCGTTGAAGAGGATTGTGACAAAAATAAGAGGACGACCGCTTCAAAAGTAACTGCAGAATTGAATGCACTCGCGAACCCTATCAGCACCAAAACAACAGGACGAAAGCTCAATATGCAGGGAGTTTCAAGGAGAGCTAGAATTCCAAAACCATTCATCAGCTATGCAAATACCTGTAACAGGGAAACGTGGTGCCGAATCCATAAAATCAGGGTTAAGAAGTCATTTGTTCGTGTGCGTCTTATTTCAAACTGTTTCCAACTTGTGAACGAGTTTATGTCCATGAGTGAAACATGGCGGGCATTCGATAGTGATCTGAACAGACATATTGTGGTATTCTGTGGGTCAAATGGGACCCTGCAAGGTCACATTACTGGTAGATCTGTGTGTCCATTAAGGCTGATCAGTTTCATCCTATTGTGCAATGTTTATTGCTGTGTCCCAAGACAACAGGCTCCCAATTCAGACAGTTCACATCGTTCATCACTGGTTTTGTGAGCATCCGCCGTGGCCACCACAATCACCAGATTCCTATATTATTGAGCCGTTGCGGTCTACTGGGAAAGAATGGTGCGTCTTCGCAATCTCGTTCCATTATTGTTATGGTGGCTCATTGAACCCTCTGCTAGGCACTTTATTGTGAATAGCAGAGAAATCACGTAGATGTAGATGTAGATCCTCGCCGTTTGTGTGATTTTCAACACTTAATCTGCAACAAATAACTTGGCGAATTTTGTCTGTGGCACCCGTCTTTTTGGAACTGTTCGTATCTTCTGTATTGTGCTTGCCCTTTGAACTCGCTAATGCGATTGGTTTCGAAAAGCATTGTCTTTTCATCACTCCCCCCTCGACACTAATCCGTTTCCTTCTCTCACATTCTGTCAATCCATTGTACCTATGCGGAAGAAAATTCAAACAAACTGTTAACATCTGACAGTTGGTCGCACCCAACAACAGATGTTCTCTCTGTCGCTCGTTTTCTCGTTACCTTTGATGAATAGCGTGCTAGTGGGAATTTCATTTCCTTTGTTGCTTTAAAAATGTCTGAATACTCCTCTAAGACTGGTACTATTTAAATCTGATGCATGCCGAACTCTTTGCTTCCCCATGCACTCTCTTCCACAATTCTAATTGTGGGTATATTACAGTACACAGCAACATACGTTTCCTTTGTCAGTGTTGTACGCAATCGGATTTATCACAGTGATAAATATGTCGTCTATTCCTAAGCTGCCTGTGAATGACCACGACAGTCTGACCATTAACCACTGCAGTTGTCGTTTTCTTGTTGTGATATGGCAGCACAGTTTCTTTTGGACGCCCAAGTATCTGCTACCTGCTACCTTTGCGGTTTTTGCTTTGCATCATGTTCACCTGTTACTGCCCTATTTAATTTCTGTTGGCATTATTGGTACCCATGAGATTATCATGATTGTTTCTGCAATTATCTTCGTTTTATGCCTTTTATATAAACGTAAAAATCATTATGTAACTACTACTAATGCTTAGAGTCGTTGGGGAGTTTCTTCTAAATTTCTGAATCAGTTTCTGATTCTGAACATAGTTCAGGCATATAAGCCAATTTGAAGAACCAGTTTTCTCAAAACTCTTTCACCAAAGGATTTTGATAATACATAATCGCACCACAATCTCTCTTACTTCAACTGCCCATTACTCTTTCAAGAATTCCCTTTTAATTCTTGAAAGCACATGCCAGTACAACTTGGGTTCGATCACCATTTCTAGTCATTCCTTCCTAACATGTCAATGATGGCATTGGTCTTCTGTTTATATATCCAGAGAACTGGCAATACCAGTAATAAAATCCACTGGGTACCAGCTACCCTGTTTTCAAAGTGTATTTAAACGCTCTTTGTTAGCTAGAATCTCTGCGCTATGTATGTGACACGATACGTACCATTCCTGAAGGTTGTGTTCTATATTCTCAATTTTGTTCACCACTTCCCAACTGGTCCTAACTAAGGCGTCCACTAGCGCAAGTGTCGATCTATATGTAAACTTAGTGTTTAACTACCACTACTCAAATAAGAACTAACAATTTATAAACATACCTCTAGCAACCAGCATGAGCACACACCAAAAAGGAACGGCACTAACAAATAGACCAACCCACGTTATTCAGACAAATTTTCCTGCAACACTAGTTTACTCTGAAGTGACAAAAGTCACGAGATACATCCTCATATCGTCTCGGACGTATTTTCGCCCGTCATAGTGCAGGAACTCGACGAGATATTGACTCAACAGATGGTTGGGAGTAACCGGTAGGAATATTGACCATTCAGGATTTTATGCACGAATTGACCTGTCATTTACGTCCCAAAAATATACGATAGAATTCACATTGGGCGGTCTAGGTGACTGCATCATTCCCTAGAATTCTCCAGAATGTTCATCAAATCAGTCGCGTACAACCGTGACCAAGTGACGTGACGCATTCTGTTCCATAAAAATTATATCGTTGTTTGGGAAAATGAAGTCGATGAATGGCTGGAAATGGTCTCCAAGTACTTCAGGTGGGCCTGAGGGTGCTATGCCTTCCGTATAAACACAGTAAACACCTTCATGGAGCCACTACCAGCTTGCACTGTGCCTTGTTGACAACTTGGATCCATGACTTACTGGAGTCTTCGCCACACTCAAACCCTATCGTCAGCACTTACTAACTGAAATCGGGATTTATCTGACTAGGCCATGGTTTTCCAATCGTCTTGGGTCAGCCAAGATGGTCACGAGACCATGTAAAGCGGTGCAGGTGATTTCGTGCTGTTAGCAAAGGCACTCGCGTCGGTCGTCTGCTGCTACAGCCCATTCTGGCCAAATTTCGCCCCTCTGTCCTAACGGATACGCATGTCCACATTGATTTCTGCGGTTATTTCAAGCAACGTTGTTTGTCTGTTAGCACTGACAACTAAATACAAACGCCGCTGCTCTCAGCCGCTAAGGGAAGGCCGTCGGCCACTGTGTATTGCCTGAAATCTGGTAATCTTACCACACTCTTGACACTGGTGATCTCGGGTTAGAGAATTCACTAATCGCTTTCCGAAATGGAATTTTCGATGCCTCTAGTTCCCACTAGCAGTCCAAATCTTTTAATTCCCGTCTGGGGCCATACTTACGTCGGAAACCTTTTCGCATGAATCACCTGAACACAAATGATAGCTCAGTCGATGCACTGCTCTTTTAATACCTTGTGTGCACGTATGCACATCGCCATGCCACGACTTATGTCACCTCAGTGATCTCTCTTTACCTTCCGTCATCTCATATTCTAAATGAGTTATTGTCACAACACTCTTACCTGCCCTATTATACCAGACGAAATGCAATTAAAGAAAGTGATAGGTGGAATCTGTAAAACATCTTTTAGTGCAGACTGCACGACCTTTGCCACTAGCCTTCGAGGACTCATGACATTACAGTTGTTCTATTCGAAAGCAATGATTCCTGTAGAAACTTTCTCACCCTACAGTAGTGCTAGTTCATTCAGACAGGAAGTATGTAATTTTATTTCAGTGATTATATAATAAAGTTGAGAGTACACATTGGGTGTGGCACCTGCTGAATAGCAATGCGGTCGAACGAGGGAATGCCTGTGTTGAATAGGTTGTAATACAATTCCAGAGTGTACAGTGTGGACATTGTCCAATACGACAAAATCATAGTGCAATAGACTGTGGAGTTCGGTGGTGAGTAGGACTGATTCTACGTTGGTCCACGAATCTTAATAGGGACGGACAGACCTTCTTCACCTCTGGTAACGCCAAGTGAAAAATGTACTGTTGCATAGAAGTTTCACGGCAATATTAAACATTATGTCTCTTCACTGCCAACGGAAAGAGTGCCGTTTTAATCTGGACAGTAATGAAGGTGTAATTCACGGCAATCAGTAACATTTCCTACACAAGAAAATGTATTTAATTTAATGAACGAATCATCAAGTTAGGTCATAGGGCACTTACTTCTTATTTGATTTTATATTCGTGTCATGCCCTAGCATGTGCACACCTGCCTAGCTGTTCAAAAATAATTTTTATTTCTAATATCTCTCCATGTGTTGTTTTGTCCACAATAACGATAGGTACCTGTTTCGACCCCCAATCGAACACAGACCTTTCCACTTCATCACTTCAGATTCAGACATGCCACTCCTAGCTACTGCTGACAAACGGTTCGACAGTTAACGTCCCTAAGTGCGTACCCACCAACGATCATGTGTTTGTGTGCGGACTCTCATGCAGCTTAGAATCTTTCATCATCTTGTTCATCGTTCAAACATGCACACATCTCGCCATTGACGAAAGTGATCGATATTTAATATCTGTACGTGGTCAGCAAACATCGGTGGTTGTTACCGATTTCGATGCCTTCTACTACAAAACTGTTCGCCTCTGCATTTCAGTTTCAAACATCCCGCTATTGGTCAAAACAGTCAATGACTAAAATTTGATTGTGCTTAGTTAACAATTCAGTTAAGTGGCAGTTTCAAATCTCCACCCCACTCTAAACTCTTCGTTTCTCTATTTCAAATTTAAAAATAACCACAGCTTGTTATTTATCAATGGGATCCTATTTAAGATCTTTCATTGTTCATTAACGGATTGGTTAATGAACAGTTTCAGTAGTTGCTAGACAGGAGTTCTGGTACTGTTCAGAAAACTTCGTTATATATTTTCAAGTAGGGTGTTGCTAACTAATATGGGACAGAGATAAAACATTTCACGTCTGATTATGCTGTCACTAGCAATGATTGGTGCTTTGTTCGAGCCTCGTACTACCATAAAAATTTGTGTAGTCAGTATTGGCTACACGTGAGGGGTTTGAACCATATCTGTAACAAAACAGTTAGGTATGTTGCTTGGATATTTAATGTCAATTTGTGTCATATAACAAGAGCAATAAGTGACTTCCGAAATGCACACAGACACTTGCGACATCATGAATACAGTTAAATTACTAGTGATACTCAGTAAATATTGAGGTTTCCATAAAGTGCTTGGCGCAAGTAACCATTCACGTCATTAACTAGTTTCTGGAAACCCACTCGCCAAGTGAACAGCGGACGTGTATGGAGAAAAATTTAGAGATCAATAATGCTTTTAATTATCACAGAATTTTGAGTGCAGATATTCTTTCGTCTTATAATCACAAAAAATATAGTTTTGTCTAAGGATTCCTGCATAATATATGTGATACAATTAAGGATACTAATTTTCTAAGGAACTAACTTTTGTGGACTGGCAAGACAGCCAATCCACTAGGACGGGAGGCCGAAGGGCACGCGTTTAAGCTCACGCAGGATGGCGTGAGGTCTGGAACAGGACAAGGTCTTTATAGTAGCAAAAATAGTACGTAGCTTCTGGAATACTTAACTTTAATCCATAATTGGTGAACATCGGTCTGACGGTAAATGCATCACAAGATAAATAGCAATTGATAATGGCGCCTGAACCATCGCTAGCAAAGTCGACTGTACAACTGGGGCGAGTGCTAGGACGTCTCTCTAGACCTGCCGTGTGGCGGCGCTCGGTCTGCAATCACTGACAGTGGCGACACGCGGGTCCGACGTATACTAACGGACCGCGGCCGATTTAAAGGCTACCACCTAGCAAGTGTGGTATCTGGCGGTGACACCACACTAACTACAATGGTAACATCTTTGAAATTTCATAAATTACAATAAAATTGAGTTTCCAAGCGTTTATTTCTAATAATGTGCTTCCCGATATCTGTAATACGGTGGCATTAATTTACTTACATCTGTGTTGCGCTGCGACAGAGAGCACTGTGCTTTAGCGGTCAGTTGCGGTAAGGCCCTTCTCACACGGAGTAAGATTCTCAACAATCTTACTAGCTGGTTCATGCGGCATCTCCCTTGAGTGCTCTGTCGTCTGCTAGCCGGTTGTCCTGCAAGGGAGCTGCCGTGTTTCCCGTAATAGGTCTGGCGAAATTTTTATTGTGATTCCTAGTCGGGTTCACTGGATGCTACCTGCGCTCGCCAATCAGGAGTCCTATTTGGCGACTGACGTCAGAGCCTACAGAGCGAGAACTCTTGAGACACCGCCAGTTAACCCTCAAGATAAAACAGAACGCCACGCGCCCGCCGGCCGACCTGTGATTTTCCTCAAACGGTTGTTAAAAAAAAAAAAAAAAAAAAAAAAAAAGTGTGGAAATTTCCTTATCTGCCACGATGTTCAAGCTGAGTACAGATATATATGCGAAGAAATTACAGTTTTTTTTTATGCCGAGAATGTGCATTTTCATAGACTGTTGACATGTCTTTACATCGTTTGTTGTTTTGTGGTTCTGTCGCAATTTCAGCTACATTAGAATGTATTTTGACGAAGGAAACTGATAACTATGGAAACAGCGAGTCTTATACCGGCTGTAAATTTTAAGTTCACCAACTAGAATAACTCGAAAAATAAGCTTCACACGAAAAAATGTATACAATCCAAAACTGGTTATTTTGGAGGGGGACATCTGCTGATGCTAAAATTAGCCCTCCAGCCCAGCCCACTGCGAGTGGGGCGGGAGTCAATTTTAAAATTTCAAATGGGAACCGCCATTTTTTTCTTTGCAGAATCAGATTCTACATTAAAAAATACGTACATTTTGTCTTAAACATTTGCTTCGATTCTTGGTAGTTGGCGCTGTAATTCAAGAAAATCCATGTTCTCATTTTTGGGTGGAAAATGGTTACGGATAAATAAAAAATACTTATTTACTTAGTAAATTTTGATTCGCTGAAACTAAAACTCTCCCTCTCTCCCCATAGGGTGGGGTTTGAGGGAGAGTAGTTAGAGTTTTACAGATGTTGATCCACATATTAATTTTTTCCGCTGATTCGGATATGTTTTGTTTGTTTCGTAAGTCAACATTTGTCAGACTCTAATTCCTCTCTCTCAAGCCCCACCCTATGGGGAAAGAGGGCGAGTTTTAGTTTTAGCGAATCAAAATTTACGAAGTAAACAAGTATTTTTATTTATTTTCTTGAATTACAGCGCCAACTACCAAGAATCAAACATATGTTTAAGACAAAATGTATG
Source organism: Schistocerca serialis cubense (assembly GCF_023864345.2). Classification (NCBI taxonomy): domain Eukaryota; kingdom Metazoa; phylum Arthropoda; class Insecta; order Orthoptera; family Acrididae; genus Schistocerca; species Schistocerca serialis. Next base: position 902,956,611 of record NC_064641.1, read on the forward strand.
TAGTTTATTTATGTAGAATCTGATTCTGCAATAAACAATGGGGGTTCCGATTTGAAATTTTAAAGTTGCCTCCCGCCCCACCTCCAGGGGCTGGGGTGGCGGGCTAATTTTAATACCTGCAGATGTCCCCCTCGAAAATAATCAACTTTGGATTCTACACAGTTTTCCGTGTGAAGCTTATTTTTGAAGTTATTCTGGTTCGTTCACTTAAAATTTACACCCTGTATGGTACTCAAAATCGTTACCGATAACGTTTCTCTGAAGAAAAATAAGTTGATGATAAGTCTGGGGAAATAAATCGCTACTTCTGTTGTAATTTCGGCGAAATCGCATATCGCAGAGTATTTTTTAACAACAAATGGATTGGATTGAAACTGGATAATCGATTTTATGTCTGTCTCTCAATAACCTAAGAAATGTGAAAATAATTAAAAGCACACAGCATGTCAGCTTTCCTTTACTATCCCTGTACAGAATGACGGATCGTACTTTTTCGTCACAAATACCTTTTAATTTGTCAAATCGTTTGACACTTGATAGGTATCTGACTGGATTTTTGCAAGTTAAAATGTTTTCGTACTTCTCAGATTATTGAGATACAGGAACAAAATATTTGGGCAGTGAAAACCCATATCATCCATTATTAAACACACACTGGGGTGTAGGATAACATAATTTCAACAGAAGTATCGATTTATTTTCGCCGGAATTCTTATTCCCCTTAATTTCATTCAGAGAGACGCTATCAGTCGTGAAGTTTGAGAAATACGTTAAGTTCTCTTGTTTCCAGGTTCAGATCCGCTTGTTTCACCAAAACGCCGCAGAACCTGTAAAACATTGGTGTCACTAAGATTCTAATGCAGTTGAAATTGCGACATAATCATAAAACAGCAAATGATGTAAAGACGTGTCAATAGTTTACGGACATGCCCATTCTCGGTATAAAAATAAACTATACTTTCTTTACATATATTATTTGCAAATCACGGTAATTCTCGTTTCACAAGCTATCGATGGTGCTTAGGTATTACATCATTTCAATGAAAACGTTTATGTCGCTTGAATATCGCGGTAGATATGAAAGTTTCGCAAATTAATTATATGGTGGAACACTGACGGAATACTCTCGTCTTTTCATACTAGCATTTGCCAAAATCTCGTTTCGATACCAGAAACTTTTTACGAGATATGAAGAATTTTGTGAATACTTCATTCTTGCATTTTCGCTGGAGTGTGAGTTCGGGACGAAGTGCTTTATATATGATCCGTTTCCTCGAGACTGGTAATAGATAGGAATATTCTTCAAAGTTTAAACAAAAATTCAATATATTAGCTACATTTCATATTTAGCAACGTATGGCTCAATATGCGCCAAACGCAAATTCATAGCAACCTTTATTTTTCACTGCAAACTTCCCGAAATTGTTGCAGTGGTTCACTTAACCCTAAAAATGTAGCAGTAAATATGACCATTTGTTAAAATGATAAGTAGTTCATCATGGAGTTGTCGAATGAAGCTGTAAGATGTGCAAGAATCATTTTTTTTTACCGAAGAGTCTTTTCACAATCACTTGAGAAACAGTGCATTTTGGCCGGCTGGCGCTCACCGCCGTTGACGGAGTCAAGGCAGCCAGCCAGTTTCCATGACGAATCATATACCGTGTGAGAGGCAGCTGTCACCCCTACCTGCTAACCAGCAAACCTGTGCGCCATCTCATCTAGCAATCTTGTGGAGAAATTTACTCATTGTGGGACGGGTGTAGCAGTTGATAGTCACAAAAAGGGATTGTAAGATTTTGCATACAGTTGCGTCATGTGGGCTGCATGCAAATCAGTCATAAGCCAGTTCAAGTCGTTCGAAAAGTTTTGAGCATGATAGTACTTCTGACAGAATACAATTTATTCGAAGAACCATACACGACTTCGACATCTTGTAGTGCAAATATCTGGTAATTTCTAAAGTTAGTTTCTTTTGATATTCTGTCTTTACTTCTTATTTTAACAGATGATGGCAAAGGCAAAAATTATTTATGAATTAAAAATAAAATGGCGACCTTGACGGAATATTGTAACAGAAATATATGGAAACATGTGTACAACACACAGAGTGAAGTGACTTTTCAATAAGCTAGCTCCCCTAAAAGGTAGTGAATTGAAATGTTGTATTCAATGGACATTTGGAATCCTCTCGTAATTCAACAACAAGGATTGGCACAGAGGAAAACGTTCAGATGACACGTTGCAAAACAACATCGTTCTTTAAAAGCTGTGCCCCTTAATTTACTAAACTGTGCTTTACATCCTGAAATTGCTAAGAACTGTCTAGCCCCAGCCTGGACACAAGCAGCATGCAGTATAAATGATAGCGAAACTGATGACCGATGTGCTCGACAATTATTATTGAAGACTGTCACTACGGCATTATCCTGCATAGGAATACAATATGCAGTTATTGTATACTACTGTTCTTCCCTTCTTCGTTTGGGTCATCTGAGGACTACGCACCAATTTCAACGCTCTCTTCTTTTTTTTCTCTCTTTTTCCTCCAGTATTCTTTCATCTTTTCACCATGACCACTTTTTTTCTCCTCGGACCATTTTGACCCTGTCTTCATCTCCCTCTTGCCTTGGAATCCTTCAATTTTTAACACTTTCTTCCTGAAAATTTCTCTTGCGTTATTTCTTTCCAAATCTTTCCCAACTTCTTGAATCCAGTCTATTGTTGACTTCTTGTCCTAACTATTGTTATAGTTACTATTATAATTATTCCTGTCATTATTATTATTTGCCTTTTAAAAATATATCATAAGATCTTACGTTCAGCGAAACAAATCAACAGCACACTAGTGGACTATAAACAGAACTGACAACATTGTTGTCTGAAACTCATGATGCGTCCCAAAATTACTAACAGAAAATATAGGGAAATGCGTTGCAGTAAGCAACATAGGGACCGTCTGAGATATAATGTGAACCGGCCAAAGAGGTACTGTCTACAGAAATGAAACAAAATAAAATTAAAACGAATCATTCCCACTGGGAATGGAAACGACAAATTTGTTACCTTACATGAGATCGTCACGTTTCGCTGTCACCTATTCCATAGTCTATTCTCTCTCTATTTAATTTGATGCAATACCTTTTTCCTATGTAATGTAACTACAACAACGTGATTTCCGAAGTAGGAGCTTTTCTGTAATGACATATTCTCACATTTCTATAGGCAAAGCGCCTTACGACGATTCCATTTAGTGTCAAACGATTTATATTTAGTGGTTGTTATGTATATGTGAGCATTTTCGCTAATAATTTTGTTCCATTCTTGACGTTTGAAAGGAACTGTAAGTTTAATGAGTGACAGAAACTTCATCTCCTTTCATATATATATTCATATCATGCGTATATACAATGCATATGTTAACATACTTGTGCGTACAGGTATGGCCAAGTAGTTGCTGTTAAGTTTCCCTCTGCCACCCAGTTATCTCTTGGCGTCCATACAGGATGAATCCTTGAGAACGTTGTAATTAAATTAAACCGCTGAAAGATTGCGTTCTTTATCTTTTTTGTGAGCGTAGTGTTGCAGTATGCAACTTTCTACGGCATTTTCATCTTGTATGTCATTCTTGGCCAATTTATTTATAACAGATCTGAAGGTGATACTTTTGAAATGCGTCCTCAAGATGGAATAAAAAGAACTGTGATCAAGAGATTCCCATATCACTGAGGGGTATTACATGAGTTCTTAAAGTCAGATTTAATTTACAATCCAGATTTAATCATTTGTGTCTTGAGCTGTCATCTAATATGCGGCATATACTGTAGGTTGTTCCAATGACAGAAACCACTCTTGGAGTAGTAATATCACATAAATCGGCGTATTTTTGGCACCGAAACGGTCTCCTATTTTAGCTGAGTAGGCTTTTTATCCACGCTGATGAAGAGATAAAAAGTGAGGATTACAACTGTGACTCACAGAAACCATTCATTGCATTGATACGGTAAAGTTTAAGTTGTTCGAACCAGCTTCACTTATAGAGCGGAACAATATGAAGTGTTCCAATTATCGTTTAGTATAATGTTACGAAAAATGGTTCAAATTGTTGTGACTTGGCAAGACAGCCAAGTCACAATGAGAGGAAGCCGAAAGGCACGCGTTAAGCTCACGCAGATTGGCGTGAGGTCTGGAACAGTTAAAGGAATTAATAGTAGCAAATAAAGTACGTAGTTGATGTAATACTTGACTTTAATCCACAATTGTAGAACATCTCTCTTGACGGTACATGTTATAACCACAATATAAAATAATATCAAATGCTATGGCGCCTTGCTAGATCGTAGCAAATGACGTAGCTGAAGGCTATGCTAACTATCGTCTCGGCAAATGAGAGCGTAGTTGTCAGTGATCCATCTCTGGCTAAGTCGGCTGTACAACTGGGGCGAGTGCTAGTAAGTCTCTCTAGACCTTCCGTGTGGTGGCGCTCGGTCTGCAATCACTGACAGTGGCGACACGCGGGCCCGGCGTATACTAATGGACCGCGGCCGATTTATAGGCTAACACCTAGCAAGTGTGGTGTCTGGCGGTGACACCACACAAATGGCTCTGAGCACCATGGGACTTAACATCTGAGGTCATCAGTCGCCTAGAAGTCAGAACTACTTAAACCTAACTAACCTACGGACATCACACACACCCATGATGGAGGCAGGATTCGAACCTGCGACCGTAGTGGTCGCGCGGTTCCACCCTGAAGCGCCTAGAACCGCTCGGCCACAGCGGCCGGCCTATAATGTTACACACAACCTAAAAAAAAATACTTGGTTCCCTGAAGCTTGAGGTGGAGCAGAGGTGTGCCTATTTATTACCAGTTTGATTAAGTTCGCATGGGAATTTCGCATACAATTACCGTGGCAAACTGGGTCAGTTGCTTTGATGGATGACATGGATGTCAGCAGGATTCGCGGGAACTGTCAGCTGCAGATGGTACTGATGTGCACAAACGTAATTGCGGTTTACACTTTGCGGCCCAAGGGCAAACGTTCCTCGGTGAACTAATTACACAAACAAAATTACCTAATCTGCAACAACGCGTCCCTTGTGATTAATAAATAGAAATAAACAGATACATTGTGCCAGATGTTTATCTCCGTGAGTATGATTCGTACATTCTTCACATTATCTAAAGATAGACTGCACATTCTCGGCATCGGTGAATTGTTCGAAAACTTTTTAGAGTGCGGTGGAATATTATATTTCGTTGCTTGTGCCTCTTAAAACTAAATTTCATTACAGTGATGTCAGAATTTCTTTTACACAAAGAACAGAAACAATAATCTGCTAATAACACGGCATAGCCAATATTTAGATCATACGGTACTATTTTCGGTTACTATCTGGAACCCAATTTTTGTCTGCCGTCATATTCGATGGCGCTTAAAAGATGTCTGGCAAACTCATTGTTGGTTCTTTCTCATAATCTGCCTCAGTGCTATGGTTTACTGAGAGATTTCAGGAACAAATCATAACTATGCAGAGAGTATTGGCGGAAACAACATCTCTACAATTACATAATGTGCATACGCCTGAAGGCAGTAAAGGAAGTTGTTTTTCGGAATAACAGAAACGTATTTTTATTAGTATCCTACGTACTCTTGCAGTTATGAAATGGCAACTGGCGGAGGGATACCTTTTCAAACGAAGATTCAGAAGCACTCCCGCAATTTAGTTCGTGTAGAACAGCTAATGTCAGTGACATAAGTAATTTCGTGAGAACTATTGACCTTGAGGTTGAAGCTCAGTCTCATGGCCGTGACTGCTTAGAATGAATTTGCTTTTGGACAGCTTCGGCATTCCGCGAAAACGATTTTAACCTTTTCTCCTCCCTTTCAGGAGTTCCATAATCATCAATGACTTTTTTCTTTCTGTTGAAAAAATGGGTAAATTACTTTTTACTATGTGTACATACAGATTTTCAGTGTTTAAATGAAGTATTCACATAGTGCTAAACAGAAAAGCAACAGTTTTAAAATTTGAATATATAATTAAGTTTACTGTTTTCAAATTTTTACTGAGAGCGGAAAGCAATTTTCCAAGTTATGTAATAGAAAGAAAATGAAAAAAAAAACCACTTATGATTATGTAACTTCAGTGAAACGTGGTTGATTCAAATGGCTCTGAGCAGTATGGGACTCAACTTCTGAGGTCATCAGTCCCCTAGAACTTAGAACTACTTAAACCTAACTAACCTAAGGACATCGCACACTTCCATGACCGAGGCAGGATTCCAGCCTGCGACCGCAGCGGTCGTGCTGTTCCAGACTGTAGCGCCTAGAACCGCTCGCCCACCTTGCCGGCAGTGAAACATGCCTGAGTAAAAAGAAGACAAAAAAGAAATTATGTTTGCTCAAATCGGAACCTATCAAAAAATTAATTCAGTGTGAGATGTAGCTTGCTTCAAACGGATTCGAGTCGCATCTAATAATTTAGATTACCAAGTCCCCAACTCCGGTAGGAATATTTACCTAGCTGTCGGTTGTCCAGTGTTTCAGTACCACGGACCTCAATTTATATCAGAGGTCACCTTTCGACTTCACAACTGATTAACAAACACCACGTATAGTCTTTTTTTATTTCTGTTTCGAACTTAAATAATAAAACGAGATAGAAGCATTGGAATATCTTTCTGCTTCAGCGCGTCAGTGTTGCCAGTTCCACCGCAGGCAACATACACACAGTTGGAAACATACGCACATATGACACAGCAACTGCCTAAGTACCCCGTCCTCCTTTTTCAACTGAGGATGCTGCTTTTATTCTAGTGACAGTGGAGAGTGACGACCCATGGCGTGATACACCCTACGTCGGAATGACGATGTGTCTTATGATTCAAATTGGGTATCGCGTATTTTCAAGCTATACTAATGACAAATTATATCCAGGGTGTCCATAATTACAGTCCCAGGTCCAAAACGCTGTAGAAAGACAACCACTGCTCAGAATGCCGATGAATTTGAACAGAATATTATTGATGTAGGGGAAACATCAGGAAAAAAAATTAACAAAAATCATACCAATATATGGCCCTGTAAATGTTGGAACATGCACACTAACAGACGGGCAGTAGACTACTACTCCTCAGTTTGCGTCCGAAACGCCAAAAAGGCTGCCTCCATTCAGGATCGCGCGTTGCTGGTAAAGCTCTTTTACAAGAACGGTGACTGTGCGCTAGTAGCCATGCGTAAGTTGCCGACACTCAAGAGCATGAAAGAAAAGGCGTTCTTCCGATGTCTGATAAGCGTCTGGAAAAAATGACTGTGTCAGTCGAAAAGACAGGTTCTTTTGAGGGCCAGGGAGGAAAGCACTTGATCTGCAGTCTGCCGGGGGGATAGGCTGGTGGTGTGCAGACAGGCAGTGCACGGGGAATTCCCCGATTGTTGGACATGCCTACATGCGCATAAAACCTTCGAAACATCTAGCACTATTATTCACACAAAATCAGCCGCGTCCAGTAGTGGCTACCTGCAGACGTGCCAGAGAGACAAACGTTCGCTCTGTAATTTCTTATTCGCTTGGATGAGGACAATGAATAAACGTAGAAAATTCCGTGGACGGACGAAGCCCTTTTCCCTATCCAAGGACATGTCAATACGCAGAATTGCAGAATACGGGCAGCGAAAATCCTCACGCTCATCAACCGGTGCCACTTCGTTCTGCAAAGGTGACTGTGTGGTCCGGTTTAACGGCATCGCTTATCGTAGGCCCGTGTTTTTTCGAAGAGATGTATCCTGTGGATACTGCTATATGTACCGTCACTGGTAAACGCTATGAGAGTCTTTTGCGCACCATTTTTATTTCAACCCTTCAACAGTGTTGATATGTGGGTAGGATCATTTTTGTGGTCGATAGCGCTCCTCTGCAAATTACACATCCTACGTAGCGGTTGCTGCAGTGGCATTTCCGAAATCCTACAGTTATCGGCCGACCTTTCCCTACAGCCTTGTCGTGCAGACAACCTGATTTTAATCCGCGCGACTGAAAAGTGTCGCCTTCAGAGCTCCTTTAAAGAAAGTAGCTGAAGTACAGGCACGCGTTGCGTAATGCATTCTGAACGTGACCCCCAAGACAATCCGATGTACTTTTTCGCCTCAGGCCTGTTGAAAACCGATTTTTGCCATCCTGTGTGGTACGACTCTGCTGTGGTGCATGGGCTTACCTAGCTAACAGTGCCATAATTGTTGACTGCCGAACTTGTGCAGTCGTGCACATTGAACATATGGATGGTGTAATGTTCAACTCAAGCCATAGCCGTTGTATTGCAATTCATTTGTCTTTTGTAGGCGTCCACATTTACGTTAAGACTCATAGAGCGCCGTCTATTGCTAAGATTCTCGTTAAATATTTTTGGTTCCATGACGTTTTCCCCAGGGTCAGTAACATTCCGTTGAAACTGGACGTCGTTCTGAGCAGTGGTTTCTTTCTACAGCGTACTGAAATTGGAACTTTAACCATTGACACCATATAGATAACAAGATGACTACTTGACGTTGTCCAGGTATGTATTTATTGCAATCTTCTATTAGCCCACGTCCTTATTCCCTCTCTCGCTGTACACCTCTTCCTCCCCTCACCATCCGTATCCATCTTCTTCTCACTCTGTCTGCTTCTTTGCTCTTCCCCCTCTATTCATCTGCTCCTTCCTCCTCCTTCATCTCTATCTCCCTCTCACCCCCTCTACAACCATAGCCTCCTCCCCTCTCTTTGTTCGTCTCCTCTTCTCTCTTTCCACCTCCTTCTCTTGTGATCTCTGTCCATCTCCTTTTCTCCCCTGCCTCTATTCAGCTTCTGCCCTTTCTTTTCTGTCCATTTCTCCCTATCACTTCTCTACCTCATTAGGAGACTGCTCATTCTTATCTCCACAGTACTTCTTCTCACACAGTAAGTAGTATGTGTACAAAGTCAGGGTAAGGAGGAGATTTTCACCCATGTCTTCACCCATGACACCACATCGAACATATGTCTTACACATATACGTATAACGTATTTAACACACAGTTGAACAGATAGTTCACCTGTATCTCTTGCGAATTTCACCCTGCAGTTTCTTTTCCACGCAGCTCAATTTCTATGACGTCATACCGCTGATTTATGTGTCGTACAGTGATATAATTTTGCAGGTACATTTATTGGTGTATCTGAATACTGCCTGGAAAATGAGTTAGTATAAAGAAGTAATAAATTAAACTGTCAGGCCTCACGCAGAGTTTCACTGCGTAAGATGTGAAAATATAGTAGGCAATAAACTGTCTTCCTTTCATCATTTTGTGGGGGTTGTCAGGGAACAAACGTTTAATAAATTTTGAAATTATGTGTAAAGTTTCCTGCAAGTAACTAACTGCTCCCATTCTCAAATACTGGATGATGAAATTCGCGGGCAAGTGCTCTACCAACTAAGCTACCCAAGCACGACCCACGCCCCGTCCTCACAGCCTTAATTCCACCAGCTCCCCGTCTCCTACCTTCCAAAGTTGTTCTTCAAGGTTCGCGGGAGAGCTTTTGTGAAGTTTGGAAGGTAGGTGACGAGGTATTGGCGGAATTAAGGCTGTGAGGACGGGGTGTGAGTCGTGCTTTGGTAGCTCATTTGGCAGAGCACTTGCCCTCGGAAGGCAAAGGTCCCGAGTTCGAGTCTCGGTCCGGCACACAGATTTAATCTGCCAGGAAGTTTTATAACGTACCCTTTTTAATATTTACACTGAAGTCATTCTTCGTAAATTGAAATATGATGTAAACAACGGTACTCAGATACGAAATGAAGAATATCTGAACGTATATTTCTTTACAGATGATATCGTTATTATTAAAAAGCATGAAGATGACCTCCAAAGATCAGTGTACCCGTTGAACGAAATATATAAGGAATAAAACATTAAAATCTCTTCTAATAAAATGGAAATAATGGCATTCCGAGGAAAATACCCAATCATATCAAACATTGTTTTGGATATTTCAAGTCTCTCATATCACTTATATAAGCTATTCTCCCTGTATAGCCTTTCGATATATGCTTCTTGATTCCAGTACCTGAGTGCTATCAAAAGGAATGTGGTGGTCTCCTGACTGCAAACCATGTTCAACATCAGCTCATCTGTGAATCTCCCATCTTCTGCAATTGTCCTTACGCTTTTCTAGTCGTTTTGTGACCGTTCTTTTTATTGCATCCGCTTACACCATCCCACATCTACACAGAGTCCTGTAAATCCTTCTTTTTCCTGCGGTTTGCGAGAACCCTTGGACAATTTTAGGTGATCTTGTATTATCCGGATGAGTTTGTTGGTTACCGCCAACTCGATGTTCCATTTTTTCAAGATTTTTCCTATGCGGTCAGTAACGTCCTTAATGAAAGACATTAGAAGGTTCGATTTCACAGGCGCTTATGTATAGCTGTGATTTCCACGCTGTGGTCTTACCGTTTCTTCTTTTTTTTCTTTTTTCTTTTTCTTTACCTTACGAACAATCGTTCTTCAGCAACGCAGTGTGAAACATCCCCTTTGAAGAATTATACAAGACTGTGCTTAAACTGACACACAATATTTTGTTAGCGCAACGCAATCTGACTTTCAAAATTCCCTACAAAAGAATGGCCCTGACTAACATTAAACTATACCTTTCACAAATCACTTACCTCACAAAAATCTTCGCTGCTCAAGCTACTGCAATACAGCGAGCGCCACTACTGCCAGCTAAATAAAAGATTCAAACTATGGAAGGCACTAACTACTGGTAGGGATAGTTAGCAAATGAAAGATATTAATAGAGAACAAACAATGTATTTACCTTAATATCATCATATATAAATATAGCAGTTCATGACAAATTTCAAAACTCCTCCATCTCTCTCCCCACATCCGCCACTGCTGGCGGCTCACCTCCAACTGCGCAACGCTACGCGCTGTTCACATCCAGCTGCCGCTGCCCAACACTACAATGGCGAGTATTACAACAATGCAAAGCAGCCACAGACTGCACACAGCACAGCCAGTGATTTTCATACAGAGGTGGCGTTACCAATAAAAAAAACCTAAACAGCCTACTTACATAGCCCCCATGCTCCCCACAAAAAATTTTTACAAATTGGAATGGGCAGTGGCCAATACAGATTTGAAAAAATTTTTTCATAATTACAATAACAAAGAAGTCAAATGCACACACTAATTGATACAATGTTGGTCAAAAGCTAAAAATTTCTCACAGTCCATAAAGACAGTCCTCATCATTCGTCACAGTAAAATTGCAGTGTTTTTCTCAAAGTCTGAGCAGTAAAAGAAAATGCACACGGAAGTAGTGGATTTCCATGCAGTCTTGAAGAAGTAGTGTTGTCCTTCCAACAGAAAGACAATGCTGACTCTTGACATACAGACAGGCAATGGGTAGGTCATCACAGAGCAGACCCACTGTAGTCCTGGTAGAGATAATGGTATTGGTGGGCCACCAGAGGTGCAGACCCACTGCAGACCTTGTAGAAATAATGGCGTTGGTGGGTCATCAAAGATGCAGACCCACTGTAGTCCTTGTAGAAATAATGGCGTTGTGGGCCACCAAAGATGTAGACCCACTGTAGTCCTTGTAGAGATGGCCAGCAGCCATCTTTTGTGACTGTGCAGGTGCACAATCACCATTGAAGAGTCTTGCGGATAATATAGCAAGTCCATAAGCCACCACTTGTGCACTCACAAAGTTTTTGAAATTGTCCTTAGAACCAGCTATGCTGTTATCCAGTCCCTTGCTGAATCATTAACACACGTGCAAACACTATCAGTCCCTACTTCTCACATATTGTACATATACTATGACCAACAGAAACGTGTGCAGTGAAATGTAACTAACAAGTTAATAATATCATGAACTGGTGACAAATACAATTTTATAACATAAGAATACAATAAGAAAGGTACAAAACACATCATTAAAAACATAATAATACAGATAACATTTGTAGTAATAGGGGCTTTACAAAAGAATAGAAATAAACATATACATCAGTGTTACAGGAATTATGACATGAGTACATACATAAAAGATCAGAATAACTTTCGAAACATCAACTTCACACATGAGCATTAACACAAAACAGAATAAATAATGTCTAAACATGTTTACAAAGTAAATAACACATTATTAATGCCAATTGTATTTGAGGATAACAGTATTCCTCATCATAGGGAATGTAACTTAGTATTAGAAGAGAAAAAAGTTCTATGAAACAGTACACAGAGACAGGAAGAAAACAAATACACAAGGGTACACAAACATATAGTGGGATAACACAAAAGGGAAAGGGCAGGGTTAGTTTTACTGCAGTATTTTGCATTTGCATGGAGATCTCCCTTTGTTCATCATTATTCCCAAAAAGTCCTATCTAAGCTTGCTTTCTGTATTCTGTTCATATTTCTTTCAAAATAATTATTTCTGATTGTACAATACTCATTTGGGCCCAAATCGTTTTCATATAACTTCGCAATGCATTCTTTACCTATTCTCCATAGTCAGTTTCTTATATAGTCTACCCCCTCTTAAGCTAACTTAAATCTACTGAGCTCAGATGCTAAACTAAGGGACGAGGCAATGCAGCAGCACATAAAATAGTGAATATAAACAGCAATAAAAAAATGGAAAATCGCAAAGCAAGCTACAGTAAATCTAAATTACCAAGCAATTCAACATTACAACTAATATGAGGCAATGTGCAGCAAACAAAAAAATAAATCTGGCTTAGCAGAGTAACACAAATTAAAGTTCAGTAGCACTATGCCTGGCAAACAGCAGCTTATATCTAAACATGACATAGCTCAAGCAGAAAAAATAGTACACTAAAGATAACAATGCAGATAAGGGAAATGTATAATCACATCTTAATGTCTAAGTAATTAAAGTGGTGCACCACAACAACTTATTGTAAAAAAAATATTACCATGTACTTGAAAAGAAAATTATGTGTCCAGTTACTGTTACTAGTCCCTTCTTATTGTTCTTTCCTTGCCAAGTGCTCCTTTTTTTAAAGAATGTGGATTACAAAATTATCATTTAATAGATCTGTTGACAGAAAGTGTTCACATTAGCAAATGCATGTAAGTTTATTTTATAAAACTAATGCTGTAACACAGCTGGAAAACAGGTATCAAATGAAATAAGCAATTACGAAACCAAAGCATACAAATATCATTCAATAGTCATGTGACATTTCATAAGTTAGTAGAAATTCTCTCAACTCTCGTAGAAGGTGTGCAGATGTAAAAATATTTCTTGTCATTTCATTAGGCATTTCAGTAAATATCATAAATTACGAGCTCCACAGTATGCTTTCAACAAGGAAATCTCAATAGCGAGGATAATGGCCTCCCCTTTTTTTTTTCTACCTGTGCCGCTGAAAGGCTAATGGCTTTTTTTTCGGGCGGCTGTCGCCCAGGTGGGTGCCCGCGACGCATTACGTGCAGGTGGTCACTTAACTTTCTTACGGACATATTTACGACAGCAGTTCCTGCTACAGTGACAGTCTCACATAAAAATATTTCACAGGTCAAGAATTAGCGTTGCAAATCTGTAGAAAGAAAATCCTATAAATATAAGTGTCCAAATAATATATTCGTCAGCATTGTGATATAGTCACGCATTTACGCACATTTCATAACTCTTAAAGTACGATTCTTGGTTTCCAACATACTTCTTATTCCTCATATACAGTAGCATCATCTTATTGATCATAAACATATCTCAACAGCATAGTACACATCATCGCCGTAATAATAACATCATAACACCTCAGTCAAATCTCAAAAACGTCGTAGCTTTCTGCAATAATTTCAAAACCTAAAAAAAATTCTCTGCTCATTTCAATAGTGTCATCTACCTCAAACGTACTTTAAAATCATGCTCCCTTACCAAATACATCATTCAAAGCTCTCATAGTATCACAATGATTCCGAAAAAATATGAACAGTTTACAAAGTACAGACAAAATACAGTATCATAAGTGTGAAGTTACCCAACTGTGTATTGCGTAAACATGTGTCACTGATGTAGTAAAAAAAAATGTTTATCTCTCAGTTAAATGATCAGATAGCTGTGTAATTTGTGTGTTAGAGAAATATGGTACCGATGTGTAAAGTTGTGTAAGCAAATACCATATTAGCTAGGGTTCCTTGTGGTTGCCACACACATGGTACACGAAGTAAGCGTTTACCCCCCTGAGGATTAATGTAATTATCCCCTCAGGTGTTACAGATTACAACAATGGAATGAAATGTATTACGGAAAGCCTTTGTATCATTGTCCTTCAAATATCTTTAAAAATAAATGATTTAAGTACAAAATTAATCACTCAAACACATGTACTGTAGCGCTAAATGTGCGTCTTGCTGTAAGATAATCTCTGTGAAAGTGTCGTAGTTATTGTCCTCTGAAAGCTAAGTTCTGCAGAAGTCAATGTACTTACCTCATGATAAACAAAAGTGAAATGCTTTGCGTATAGATATCTTAGTTATTACGCTTATTGCCGTGATGAAGAAATTACTGGACAGTAACGTATTGTTGTGCCACGAAAAAGGCTGTCTCATTGTTGCTGTACCACAAAAGTTACTACTAAAACATGTTTTACTTTCCAGAAGAATTCAGAAAAACTGTGCAGATATAAAACAGATACACCGCAAAAGCAACATTGTATATTGTCACTCATTAGTAGCGTCGTGATAAAATCGTGTAGCTGTCACATAAACTAACCACTGTGTCATCTGGTATCACACAGAAAGTACTTTAAACCCAGAATGTCTTTTCAAGTAAACCAAAATGTTGCATTAAAATCTCATTAGCAGTACTGGTAAATGTTCTAAGTATGTAAGCTTTATAGTTGTTACGTAATCGTGCAACTAACAAGCAAGAATGCACACACACAATAACACTGTGTCGTCTGTTCACAATAGCAATGCAGTGGTAATTACTGTCTAAATATGTTCCCTAGGTTCTAGACTGGATAGTGAACTTCAAACATTCTTGCATGTTAACAGTTTCTTAAGTCTGACAAAGCATACTAGCAATGTAAAGTGAAAAGTTTTATGGCAAAGACTAAGTTAAACAGCAGATTATCATTCAATAAACGGTTTTACATGTGAAATGTGGTGTAAACCTTTACTCTTCCTAGTACGCAGACTTTCAACTTCAAAGCAATTATCATGTTGTATACATCGGTAAAGAATGCTAAAATTTTTCTCAAGGCTAGCGTCTTATGTTATTTTTCTCGGAGCGAGCGGGCGCACGCGGCTGCCTGCTGTGCGAGTCATTGTCTGTCTCTTTGTTGGCGCACGCCGTTATTGGGATTAGGAGACCTAACTTCTACAAATTCACTCTGTCGAGAAGGCCCTGCTCTGTTTGAATCACGCCAGTTCTGATGCAATTCAGGTCTGCCGTTACGATCATATCGTCTGTCGTCATGTCGGTAGTTCCTGTAGTTTCTTTCTTGTCGGTTAAGTGGTGGAGAATTTCTCCCTGAATCGTAACTGCGCGCTGGACTGTTGCGTCTGAAGTTATTCTGTCTCCCTTGATAATAATTATTTTGGTTCCCATATTGCCTGTTTCTCTGATTGTCTCTGTCGTATTCATTACTATGGAAATACGATCTTTCTCTGTAACTATTATTACTCTGCCAGTGGTTGTCATATGGGTGGTGTCTGTTTTGGTCACGATTTGTGTTGTGAGAATAGCCTTGTCGTGTCAAGTTATTACTACTTTCATCGCGGAATTGCGACGGATGTGACCTGTAATTGTTGTGTTCCTGGTTTCACGTTCCGCGATTGTCAGTGTCAATTTCTAATTCTTGTAAGAGTCCCTGAAATGCTTCAATGTCGTCTTTGCAACGTCCTGCCAAAATAATATGTCGTAAATGTTCAGGCAGTTTGATTAAGCAAATGCGGATGAGTTCTGAGGGGCTGTATGGGTTTGAAAGATACTGATTCTTATGCAACATGTCTTCAAAATATTTCATAAGACTGGAAAATTCAGATTGTTCGAAACTTTTCATCATTATGATGCTATGTTTTACTCGGTCTTGTGTAGCTTGAGACCAATATGCTGAGAGGAAGGCATGGTAAAACTCTCCTTCACTGTGGCAGTCGTGAATTACCGATCGCATTCTTACAGCTGGTTCATTCTCCAAGTAGCCACACATAAATTCTAATCTGTGTTCTAACGACCAGTTGGGAGGAAAACAATGCGAGAATTGATGGAGCCATGCTTGTGGATGAATGTCGTTGCCGGAATTCTTAAATGTTTTGAATTTACGTGTAGTAATGAACAGCTTATAGTCAAAATCATCATGTCGGCGAGTCGCATATCGGTCATTGTTAGGTCCTGTTGGCCGTTCCATCTCAAAATTCGGTGCACATTGCCAATTTCTTTCATAATTTCCGAAGTGTCCTGTGTTATTATTTTGTGGTTGTTCCGTATTTCTAAGTCCCTCTTCCCGTATTGGAGCGCGAGTGGCCTCTGAAATACGTAATTCTTGTATTACCTGAGTCAGCTGATCTTGTACTTCCCGGATTTCTCTTTGGTGTTGTGTATTAATTTGATTCTGATTTTGTTTGAATTTCCTAATTTGTTCGTACTCTTCTGTGTCATTAAAGACTACCGGTCTTGCGTCAATCAGATTATCATCTACCTTCGTAGATAAATTAGTGAACTGATCCAAAAGTTCGGCTACTTTCTCCGATAGTGTACTTATTTCTTCAGTGTGTTTTTCTGAACCAAGTTTCAGAGTATCTACTGTGTCCTTAAAGTTTTTCTGAGTTTTTGCAAGTTGCGTATCCGAATCGGTAGATGCAACTGAGTCAAATTTAGCTTGCAAGGTCTCATGATTTTCATGAACAATAATTTGCAGTTCTTTTATGGCTGCTTCGTGATTCTGTAATGCATTTTCATGCCGCGAAAAAATAGGTTGAAAATGCTCACAAATTTGAGTTTTTACGTCATTACAGACTGTTTGACATTTCGATTCAATGTTATGTAATTCAGTAGTTAAATCTTCACGCGTTTGTTCAAGAGTTTGTTCCAATGAGTCTAACTTTTGAAGCTGTTGCTGTGTTTGTCTCTGATTTTGTTCCAGTGTGTCTAACTGTTGCTGTGTTTGTCTCTGATTTTGTTCTACTGTGTCTAACTTTTCAAGATTTTGTCCCATTTGTCTCTGATTTTGTTCCATTTGTTGCATTAATTGCAATAGTAATGTATTAGTGTCTGGAATCTGTTTCTCTACGCTTTTCGGCAGTGCATTTGCACCGGCAACATTCACATTTTGACAAGCAGAAAATGTGTCTTGACTTATTTGAGAAAACGGTGATGACCCAAAACCTGAATCTACAGTATTTGCGAAATTGTGTCCTGTCATTTCGGATTCCTGAGGCGAGCTGTTGCCGACCGATCGATCGATAATGCTTCCCTGTTCACTACCTGTTTCACTGTCTACACCATTGTTTGCAGCCCGCTCCATTTCCATATGCACAATTACCAAATTACTACTTTGAACATCAGTTAATTCATTACTCGGTGGCGCTAACACACTGCTTTCATTTTCACTGTCATTTCTCAGTTTACTTTGGAGCCTAGTATTACGTTTTTCACACGCCATTATTGTCACAATATTTCACACAACACAGAAAAGCACAATTTTAAGAACAAAAATAAGACAACACATTAACATAGAACTGAAAATAATATCTAGTTAATTGCAGCTGCGAAATACTTGGTGCAAATCTACATGCATGCCACAACTGTTTTACTGTGCAACAATGAAAGACCACAACTACCAAGGAGATTCTCTCTACAATTACGCAATAGCAATAAACCAAATCTACACTAATTACACAAACTACAACAAAAAATCAGAAGATTCCAGTGAGGTATCCTCGGCTAAGGGTCGACATATGAAACGTCCCCTATGAAGAATTATACAAGACTGTGCTTAAACTGACACACAATATTTTGTTAGCGCAACGCAATCTGACTTTCAAAATTCCCTACAAAAGAATGGCCCTGACTAACATTAAACTATACCTTTCACAAATCACTTACCTCACAAAAATCTTCGCTGCTCAAGCTACTGCAATACAGCGAGCGCCACTAATGCCAGCTAAATAAAAGATTCAAACTATGGAAGGCACTAACTACTGATAGGGATAGTTAGCAAATGAAAGATATTAATAGAGAACAAACAATGTATTTACCCTAATATCATAATATATAAATATAGCAGTTCATGACAAATTTCAAAACTCCGCCATCTCTCTCCCCACATCCACCACTGCTGGCGGCTCACCTCCAACTGCGCAACGCTACGCGCTGTTCACATCCAGCTGCCGCTGCCCAACACTACAATGGCGAGTATTACAACAATGCAAAGCAGCCACAGACTGCACACAGCACAGCCAGTGATTTTCATACAGAGGTGGCGTTACCAATATAAAAACCTAAACAGCCTATTTACAAGTCATTTTAATTCTGCGTCGAGTGGCTCTGATTCGCAGATGTTCCTTTCTCTATTCGCCAACGTTTCTGAGATTCGTTGCTTTTGTGAGTGGTGGTTCGAATCCTGGAGTAGGTAACGGTATGTGTGCGTGGGTTTACGATAAAAGGTGTGGTCGAAACAAATATCTTCTTTCTTGAAAACTAGCAAATTAAGAAAATTTAATCTTCCGCTTGCCTCCTACTCCTTCATGATAAAAAGAGCTTTCGGATTCAGCCTGTTAAGATGTTTGTGAAAACGACCTACGCAGTTTTCCCAGAAAGTAACGCACCACATTTTTTTCCCCATGCCAAAGGAATGATACGGATGCGAAACGTTACGTCTGTATTATTTGAAGTCTCCTGAGTGAGTGCGCCAAGTTTCCGTCACTTCTGACGAATAGCGTACCTGCAGGACAGTTTCAAAATGGCGTCTGCAGGTGATGTACATTACAAGCAATGTGCCTTCATTGATTTTCTCACTGCAGAGAAAAAAACTGTGAGGAATATTTACAAACGCTTGTGCAAGTCTATGGAGCATCTGCCATCGACCGAAGTACAGTTAGTCGCCGGGCACGGAGGGTGAGGTCATCAGAAGGTGGTTCGGCGGAGCTCCGCGATTTGCAGCTGTCGGGGTGACCATCCACGGCTGTCACGTCTGACATGTTGTAGGAAGTTGATGTCATTCGCGAGGACAGACACCAGAGGAGGTGCTTCACACAGTGAAGAGCTGACTCTGCCACCAGGACAAGGATTGGTACAGACAGGGCATACACGCCCTTGATTCGCCCTGGAGGAAGGCCACAAAAATGGTTCAAATGGCTCTCAGCACTATGGGACTTAACATCTTAGGTCATCAGTCCTGTAGAACTTAGAACTACTTAAACCCAACTAACCTATCACACACATCCATGCACGAGGCAGGATTCGAACCTGCGACCGTAGCGGTCACGCGGTTCCAAACTGAAGCGCCTAGAACCGCACGGCCACACCGGCCGGCGGGAAGGCCATAGAACGGGATGGACATTACTTGGAAAAATAGGGCGTGTAGGTGAAACAACATTCTTTCGTGCGTGTAATTCTCATTTGGGAAACACTCGTAGTTCCTCTCTGCCATTCCTTCACAAAACACACGTATCATCCATGTACCGCAAACACATACTCGGTTTCTTTTTAGCAGTTTACAATGTGTGCTTCTCGAATTTCTCGATGAAGAAATTCGCTATAACTGAGCTTAACGGGCTTCACATAGCACTGCCGTCCCTATGTTGACAGATCTCATCATTCAAGTTGAAATGCGTGGTTGTGGGACATACCTAAGCTGTTCAGCAATATCGGGAGGAAGAATCCGGTTCAGTTGTTACAACACCATAATGAAAATGTCATGTGACTAGGGCCTCCCGTCGGCAGGATGCAAGTCTTTCAATTTGATACCACTTCGGCGACTTGCGCGTCTATGGCGATGGAATGATGATGATTAGGACAACACAACGACCAGTCCCTGAGCGGAGAAAATCTCCGACCCAGCCGGGAATCGTACCCGGACCCTTAGGATCGACATTGTGTCGCGCTGACCACTCAGCTACCGGAGGGGGCTTACGTTACAACACCCGATGGAGCGCAATCATAGTAAATAGCGAAACCAAATCAAAGCTAAGACGTCCCCCCCCTGAACCGCTACTCCCTTTAATTTACAAATAAAATGTGCCGATTTCTTGGTATACGAATATGATCGCGCTACATACGGTCGTAGTAATATTCTATAGAACGTGGTAATCCAATAGGTGGGCGAACCAATGGCACTCAGCATAGGTCTGATAGAAACTAGTTCTTTGTGCACCTTGCATAGGGGCTTAATTATATTTTTAGAATGCAAATACTTTTTCATTTTAGTAGCTGCCTGTCCGATTACGCAGTCTCGTAACCGGTTGGCCCTGACTGGTATTATCTGACTACATAGAATAACAACAAAGAACGAAAAAAAACTTCCGTTAACACAATTAATTAATTAAGTCCCCAGAAACTATGAAAGCTACGAAACAACAAGGCACAAGTGTCGCTGTTCTGTGTGCGGAAGTGTGATTCAACGTACACATCTGGCACGGTTCTTCCTCAATAAGACCAGATATTTTAAACACCATTCATACTGAAGTAATTAAAAAAACCAGAAATACTATAATTGCACATGGAAACCAGAAATACAGTCTAATACAAGAACACGAGATAGATGCTTTGCTGACTGAACCTGTGATCAAGAGGCTTTATTGTTTAAGACATTGAAATAATGAAAAAAAAGGAATTTTTTTACCTTCATATATATTGACGAAAAGCACATTACAGCATCCCTAATCCAACAACATCTGGTGTCTAGCCCATCAAAACAATACTACAAGTTCTGAACAAGCACTCTCCATGGGAACTTCTCAACAACGACTCACCACTGCTACATCTCAACAAGCACTCTCCACTACCACATCTCAACAAACACTGCCAGTGGAGGCGGCTGAATAATACTCTTTGGCGCAATCTCCGGCGCTGTGGCTCAGTGTAGTGTGATATTCGCTATTTTTGACTACATTAAAACAGCAAATATGAGTAGTTCATACTTTCAGCCAGAAGGCAGATACTTGTTTGTAAATAATGATTAATGTATAATGAGGCGTCGCATGGCGACGGTGGAATTTTCTAAATAATTTAATTCGTCGTCTTTGGGCGGCAAACAGAAAAATACGGATAGATATGCGATCCTTCACTATTTTGTTCGCTGGAGAACAAACGAAGCCTTGAGCGCTAAAAAGATTTGTACTGTTTTTCTCAAGTAAGACGGACGCAGATTTGTGGCAGTCTGATCTAATTTTTTTACTAAATGTATAAAAAACGTGTTATGTCTAAGTTTGAGTGAAGTGTAAAGAACTGTTATAACTTACCGTGACGACGCACGAGCGACTCAAAGAAGACAATGGCCATATAAAAGAGCGCTCAATGGACATGATACGGACATAAAATAATCTACCGTCATTGTAGTGCTAAGCTTAAGGTACGATATATGTTTTAGTTTATAATAAATATTTGTTCTGGGAATACTGAATCATTTAGCAGTGCTCATTCCCATTATCTCCTCAGTATTATTTTCATTTTAATTATGCATTTTGCTAATATTACAGACACCAAGATCAGCAGTCCAATGTGCGTGTTACATTGATAAAAAGAAAACTATTTTGTCGTCTTCTTGCATCAGCTTTAATATTGAATTTCCCTTTTGTGTGATGTTACAGTTGTTTTTGCGCCCTTAAGAACTTTCTGGTCCCTTAGGAAATTGTTTTGTCATAACAATAACTTCACAACCGGGTATGATCGTATCTACGATCATGAAGTAATTAGAAAGACGATAACGCAATTTCTTAATCAATAGCACGCTAGTTGAGACTGCCTCAAGCCACGCGAAACTGCAAGCAGAAACTATTCGCATCTCATAATGCAATATTTTATGACAATGGTCAATCCATGATTCTTACGCCAATTGCGATTGATAAAACAGTAAGCTAAATCTCAATTTCCAACTTTCCATTGAATAACAACATCACTTTTATTTTGTAACATCACACTTGGCGCCCGAACAGGGACATGACCAAAAATTAGTTCAAATTCTTGGAAAATTTTCTATGTGCTTGTGTTAATAAATGTTCTGTCGTTTCATGTACACATCATCTCTGTGAGAATGACGGAAAATACGCTGGTAGATAACGCAGTTTAATTATCGAGAGAAAGGAAAAGAAAAGAGACGCGAATTTGCTGAGACAACCTAGTGCAGACCAAGCCATCAAAAAGTAAGTCAGAATTTTGCATACGCATTGTAGTGCTTCAGTAGCAACGTTGCTTTTCCAAGTCGATCCACATCCTTTCTAGCTCCTTCCCGCTATAGAAAATCTGCTTTATTTTATCTTTCAAAGTAAAATTATTCGTAGTCTGATAATAGAAATTATTTCTCCCCGTTGTTAGTACAGCTGTATTACATTTTCAACATGGTGGATAGTGTGTGCAATTTGCAGTGAAGAGCATCTTCATTCATTTGTCTGAAACGTTTAGGTTCCATCTTATCTTCTCGCCAGATAGAATTTCATTTGTTGCTCACGCGAGAGCGGTGCTTTTAGCGGACTCACCACGTCACTGACAAACGACGAAAGCCTTGCGTAGCACGTGGTTTACTGACGAAAATGGCAGATAGTAAACAGAGACAGGTGGCAACAGGAGACGGGAGTGAAGACGTTAATAGTATTCCATACCCTTTACGATCGCGAACGGTAGTTTCCCGTGTGGAAACTGAACTAACCATGTCTGTAACAGGGGAAAGTGACCCTAAAGTCCAAATTCTTCCCGCTGCAGCTACAAATGACCTCGGTGCGTTAATGGAAATGCTGAAACAACAGTTTGACGCAGTAAATGAGACTATAAAAACACAAAATGAGACTGTTAACGCCCGATTAGATGCAGTAAAAACACAAAATGAGACTGTTAACGCCCGATTAGATGCTGTAGGCGAATCAGTAAAAACACAAATTGAGGCTGTTAACGTCCGATTAGATGCTGTAAGCGAATCATTAAAAACACAGCTAGGCACAATCAAAACAGATCTGCATAAAGAAATTACGGCTGAATTAAATACCCATTTGGGTGAGGTGCAAACTAAGATCAGTGATCAAATTCAGAAAATGCAGAAACAGGTGAAAAGTGAAATAGCTGAAGTATCTGGAACATTAAACACAAAAATTCAGGCAGCTACCAAAGAAATAAACTCAGTTAGAAATGCAGTATCTGACATTGAAGGTGTAGTGGAGGATCTGTCGAGGCAGATAGACTCAATCAATATTGAAGAACAGGTTAAGAGCACCGTGAAAGCACACGCGGAGGCATTGTCGGAACACTACGGTGAATGGATAAAGGGTAAAGATATTTTTATCGAAAAGAAGGTCAGGGAGGAGCTAGGGGAGACTGTCAAGGATGTAACTTATGAAATCTTAGCTGCTCCTGGTAAGTCTGGAGACACAGTGGTTTTTGAATTGAGACAGATTCGGAGGACACTTACACGGGATCTTCCCGAGTGGAAGCAGCAAGTAGTGGACGAAGTCAGAATGCTGAGAAACTGGGTAGAAAATCCGCACACGCATACGCAAACTATAGGGAACAACTCTTTAGACGGTGACGAATGTCAGTCAACTCCTTATCGTTCACCGCCTGATTACATGCAAAACAACAGTCCTGTTGAGTCCCGAGTAGGGAAAATAAATGATCCGCCCACATTCGTGAGTTTAATGCAAGAGGAAAGTGTGATTAAGCATCGCACTTTTCCTGTTTTTCATCCGCAGAAGCGAGAAATACACCCCATCGTGTTCCTAAAGAATTTTTGCGGCATATTTCCCAGGAGCTGGACAGACAGACAGCGTATTCAGTTCGTCACTGGCTTTATTTCTAGCGATGCAGCATTATGGGGAACGGAAATGGTAGACACGTGTAGGAATTATGAAGAGTTTGAGAAAATGTTCTTGGCAAAATTTTGGAGTAATGGGGTACAGCAGAGATTAAGGAAGGAGGTGTATGGTGCGGAAATTTTCAATGAGAAGCATGGAAGTCTCCGGCGATACTTCGAGAAGTATCTAGCAAAAATTAAATTCTGGGATTCTCCGATTTCTTCCAAGGACGTAATTATGATTCTCAAAAGCAAACTCTCTGTGTCTATTAGAGAGAAACTAGTAAATGTGTCCGAAGAAGACACGGATGTATTCCTTTCTGTGTTGGATTCCTTAGATTTAATTAGCGAGGATGTGCGCTCCAAGGTTGGCAGCGGCAAATTCTTCCCTGGCAGCCAGCAGAATGCATCGCACGCGGACAACAATGCGCCGAAGGAGAGAGCGAGCTACTGCGACCGCTGGTGCCAACCTGACAGCCGTTATGAAAACGCAAACGGCAATAACTTTAAACGGAAGCAGAAAACCAATTACAGTAATCAGCAGAGATACCACCCAATTTACAACCACCAGGTACAACATCAGTACGGAAACCCACCCTTTAATTCTGCGCCTGAGCAGCATGGAAATTCTCCACAAACTAGTGGTAATTTTTCAAATGGGCCAGTGTACAATCAAAGTTATAGGTCGAAAAATAGCAAGTGGCATGGGCAAGGCGGAGGCCATCCAGCACATCAGAACAACTTTTCACAGAATAGAGGACCGAGGAACAATTTCCAAACGGTACCAAATGCGAACTTTCCTTCACAAGGAAATGGTTCTGCCGGCAACCAAAAGATCGGGCGACAGCAGCCGTCTCAAGTATTTTATTCACAAGTGAATGCACCTAGTGGATTTTACCCCTCTACACCGGCATTTGTACCACATAACCAGCACCAATATGAATCGAAACAAACACTTAAGGCCATGAATGACAAACAGGTTAAACATCCTGCGGAAAATTAGAGGCAACACCTTTCAGTCTCCTAGAGGTCGCTGCCGGTTCCAGTGGGGGTACTAACGAATACTCTGATTCTGAGTATGTTAATGCGATACGGTACGACCATGAGACCGACTTACGAGATGACCTTGCACCTGACCTAGAAGCTCAAGACATTAACGACATTTATGATAAACAGGTCCAGGCTTCGATTAAGATTTCTATTGCCAACATTCCTTTCACAGCCGTTGTTGATACAGGAGCAAACATCAATGTGATGTCATCATGTCTCTTCAGACAGGTGTCTTCTGTTTCAAAAGTTTTATCATTGCCGATTCAGGGCTGCTCCATATCGAGAGCGATTGGTCCATTGAAACAGAGAGTTAGTTTACAGACACAGCCTCAACTGCAGATAGAATCTGTTTCGGTTTCCTGCCTCTTGCATACTGGAAATTTCCTTGTGTGAACTGTTAATGATAAGTATTGTGTTGAACAGCGCACTGACTACATGGTAACGGCTACTACATGTAAACTTTAAGTATTAAATGCTATGTATGGAAAAATTGTTTATAGTGATGGACATGAACTGATATTTCTTCAACAAGCTGAAGCAGGAAATTGGGGTTGCACCAAGAATTTCAATTTAATTTTAAGTTAGTATTAAGAAAAAAAAAGTGCTTGCGAGGCGATTGCCCGGAGCTATATAAATATGTAAAGGTGAGAAATGGAGAAGGATGCGTAAATAAGCACTTCTCTGAAGGTACAAGAAGATTTATAGATTTATTTTTAGTAATGTAAGTACTTGAAGTTCTGTTGTAAAAGCCCAAATTACCTGCTTTAAAAAAAAAAAAAAAGGGTACATGGTCAAACAGTCCAGACAGTGGACAGGAGTAGAAGAAATAGCTTAAAGTTCAGTTGAAGCGTGCTGTTAAATGGAAAAACAAGTGGTAACCCACGTGTGTTCACGCAAGGAGACAATAAGCTGTAGTAAACTAAGTTAGGTGAAATACAGTACAAATAGAGGCAAACCATGAAGCATCAATAATGTAGTGTAAGTACTCCACGAGGCCATTAATTGCTATGAAAGTAAACTATTTCCCTGTGATCTGTGCCCAATGTAAAGAATATATGAGGAATGTTAGCTGACGAATTGATTTCAGTAGAATAAAGGTACTAAATAACCACACAGCAAGCCCCCTGTATCATAAATAAGTCCAAGTAAAGATTTTCAGAAGATTTGTAGTGTAATCTAGCGACCATTCAATACCCTAATTGAAGGCTAATCTAAAGAACAAGCAATTCAGTGATATTTAAACTTAATACTGACTATAACCAGAGTAAGACGTAGAAGTAGCAAAGCATGCTGTAATGAAAGAGGTTGAAATTTATATATGTGCCTATGTTTATTATGATAATTTGATTTACATGCAGATTTTATTGCAAAAATGTCTCCTAAGACACTCCTCTTATGAAATCCATTTTCCTTGTGCCCGTTCCTTTTGATCCTGGTTCATTAACCCAGACCAAGGGTCGACTTGTAAAAGGCACGTGTGCTTCGGGGCAAAGCAATGCTTATGAGAAATGAGACACGTAGCGTGATGAACTTCGCTAGCTTTGGTAATGTTTGTTATGGACCGGTTGCGTAAGCCCAGTGAACTGTCGGTAATTCCATTCATGCGAAAAATAGTAGACACGCGTTACCCTAATTTTTTTTTAACAGAGAACGATTGCTGAGTACATGAAGCGAAGAGGGAGACCTATTGTTATCCAGTCTGCCCTCAAATATAAAAAAAATTTGGCAAGCACAAAAAAAAAAAAAAAAAAGATTCAGCGTCAAATGCGTACTCGTTAAGTAGTAGATATGCTGCGTGGCAGTAGAAAATGATCTTGGGTGCACTAAAGAATAAATGCAACGAGTGTTGCGAAACCTGTAGTTTTCATAATGAGGAGATTAGCCCTTAAAAGAAAGTTTGAAAGAATATTTTTAGGTTCACTAGTGAAAGTAAACCTTGAGATATAAAGAGTTCATTCATAAAGCAGTTGTTCACTGGACTTAACTTAATTGTAAATATTAGCTCGTAAGTGATCTTTTGTAAATAGTAGAATATAAGTCTTTCTGTACCAATGGAGGAAACCTGCAAAATTAATTGTTTTGTAAATGAACTCCATCGGCGAAGGAACGAATCCTGTGTGAAGATGCACACTAAAGTGCGACGTGCATCATAAAAATAACTGTTCACTGTATATTAGTGGTAGTGTTGTACTGCAAGTGTAAAAAGAAGTCAAGGCTACGACAACAGGTGCAACGCAAAGTTCAGTGTTGTTCTAAGTGCAGCGACAGCTAAAACATTCGTCGTCACTTACCTGTGAGCCTCATGGGAGGCAGTTGAGAGAGAAGTATGGAGGCAGCTTCAGTGTCTGGCTCCTCCGATGGAAAACGCGCGCTAGGTGTTTGTATCGATGCACTCGTGTGATACGAAGTTCACAAAAAAAAAAAGGAGCACTCGACGACCAGCAGCTCTGTTACAGCCTGAGCGCGAACGGATACTCAGTGTTGGAGCTCACGCAACACTGTGCAGCCGCTGTGAGTGGCTGACGTGTGGGTGACGAAACAATCCAAACTTTAAACTGCTAACCGCCATGACTTCCATCGTACATACTGGAGGAAAGACATTTGTACGCTTGTGTGACTACATTTTCATACCTAAATTAAGCAATTTTCTTGAGTTGAAGTTAAGATGAGTAAGAAGTAGATTGTTAGATTACTCAGACCTTAAAGCCATTAATACCGGCACTCCTGAACACTGCTAAAATGAATTACAATCCTGTCTCTTGATGGACAAAGAAAATGAATGTGCACTACATGAAGACCCTAAACTCCAGACCAGTCCCAATCCTTAACAAATGTACCCAATAGGTTGTAAGTTACACTAATAATTTTCCACTTCTTCTGTTTCATATTGTAAATAAAAACCCGGGAAGCCACTTGAATTCCTGGCACCACAGTGGAAAGGACAGATGTGCTGCATGATGAACGCCGTAGACAGCTAACACAGAAAGTGAAAGTATCACGAAGTGTAGTGCTACGTTATTAAACTGTAATTGAACCACAATGAGTCAACAGATGCTCGAACATTGTCCACACTAGTTTAGTGAAAATAAGCACTCACTGTACTCATGTATTAGTTGTTAAGCTCAAGAGAAAGTAATTTCTGAATTCTATCCCCTGAAGAGCGAAATGAACGTTCACTTATTGTTATAAGCAAATATGGATCAAACTTAAATATGCACATAAATGTTAATCTTGGTATTATGGAATGAAATGACTAATGAACAAAGAATGAAAAACTTTATTTTGAAAAATGATAAATATCTGATATGTGTTTATAAATGTAATATCAATTTAAGTACATAGTACGCCAGTAACATTATGTAAATGTCACACCAAAAATCACGAATATCTCATGAGGACATGAGGATCGAGGTAATCTTTCGGCATTCCCTCTCTCCTCATGGGAGGCAATGTGATATTCGCTATTTTTGTCTACATTAAAACAGCAAATACGAGTAGTTCATACTTTCAGCCAGAAGGCAGATACTTGTTTGTAAATAATGATTAATGTATAATGAGGCGTCGCATGGCGACGGTGGAATTTTCTAAATAATTTAATTCGCCGTCTTTGGGCGGCAAACAGAAAAATACGGATAGATATGCGATCCTTCACTATTTTGTTCGCTGGAGAACAAACGAAGCCTTGAGCGCTAAAAAGACTTGTACTGTTTTTCTCAAGTAAGACGGACGCAGATTTGTGGCAGTCTGATCTAATTTTTTTACTAAATGTATAAAAAACGTGTTATGTCTAAGTTTGAGTGAAGTGTAAAGAACTGTTATAACTTACCGTGACGCGCACGAGCGACTCAAAGAAGACAATGGCCATATAAAAGAGCGCTCAATGGACATGATACGGACATAAAAAAAATCTACCGTCATTGTAGTGCTAAGCTTAAGGTACGATATATGTTTTAGTTTATAATAAATATTTGTTCTGGGAATACTGAATCATTTAGCAGTGCTCATTCCCATTATCTCCTCAGTATTATTTTCATTTTAATTATGCATTTTGCTAATATTACAGACACCAAGATCAGCAGTCCAATGTGCGTGTTACATTGATAAAAAGAAAACTATTTTGTCGTCTTCTTGCATCAGCTTTAATATTGAATTTCCCTTTTGTGTGATGTTACAGTTGTTTTTGCGCCCTTAAGAACTTTCTGGTCCCTTAGGAAATTGTTTTGTCATAACAATAACTTCACAACCGGGTATGATCGTATCTACGATCATGAAGTAATTAGAAAGACGATAACGCAATTTCTTAATCAATAGCACGCTAGTTGAGACTGCCTCAAGCCACGCGAAACTGGAAGTAGAAACTATTCACATATCATAATGCAATATTTTATGACAATGGTCAATCCATGATTCTTACGCCAATTGCGATTGATAAAACAGTAAGCTAAATCTCAATTTCCAACTTTCCATTGAATAACAACATCACTTTTATTTTGTAACATCACAGTAGCCACCTTTCATATGCCCCTCCTCCACAGGCCAGAATTTGATGGTATTTTTGCCAGCATTGGTGGTGAAAATATCACCAAATTCGTCCAAAAAAATACAGACAAAAATAAAAGATAATATTAATAAGTAAATATCACTTCACTAAATAAATTTTGGCTTTGCACTGACCCTTCAATAACCTAATATATAAAATACAGTGAGGAGTACAAATGCTTTCACACACATGATTTTACATAATCGTTTACATAAGTATTATTTAATCAATGGCACCCAGTAATGTTGAGCAGGTGCAGACACCAACAAGTGACATTACCTCAGTAGAAGCAGTTCCATTAGTGGCACCTAGCAATGTTGAACAGGTGCAGACACCAACAAGTGACATCATCTCAATAGAAGCAGTCCATCAGTGGCACCCAGTAATATTGAACAGGTGCAGACACCAACAAGTAACATTATAGAAGCAGTCCATCAGTGGCACCCAGTAATGATGAACAGGTGCTGACACCAACAAGTGACATGATTTCAGTAGAAGCAGTCCATCAGTGGCACCCAATAATGTTGAGCAGGTGCAGACACCAACAAATGACATCATTTCAGAAGAAGCAGTCCATCACTGGCACCCAGTAATGTTAAGCAGGTGCAGACACCAACAAGTGACATCATTTCAGTAGAAGCAGTCCATCAGTGGCACCCAGTAATGTTGAGCAGGTGCATACACCAACAAGTGACATCATTTCAGTAGAAGCAGTCCATCAGTGGCACCCAGTAATGTTGAACAGGTGCAGACACCAACAAGTAACATTATAGAAGCAGTCCATCAGTGGCACCCAGTAATGTTGAGCAGGTGCAGACAGCAACAAGTGACATTATTTCAGTAGAAGTAGTTCCATCAGTAGCACCCAGTAATGTAGAACAGGTGCAGACACGAACAAGTGACATAATTTCAGTCGAAGCAGTCCATCAGTGGCACCCAGCAATGTTGAACAGGTGCAGACAGCAACAAGTGACATCATTTCAGTAGAAGCAGTCCATCAGTGGCATCCATCATGTTGAACAAGTTTACGTAAAAGTCCATAATATTCACTATCACTAATCAGACAGTCCGTCAGAGGTTCTCAGCAGAAATTAAACATTTCCAAGTGGCACCCATCATGTTGAACAGGTGCAAGCATGTACAACAGTTTGAAGGTACACACAATTGCTTTTACAAAATAATATCAATGCTGTTACACTAAGCATACAAATTATAATAAACACACAAATGATATCAGATAATTGTCATATTAAATGTTACAAATACACAAATATCAGTAAACCTAAAATATTTATGGTTGTCAGTGCAAGCCACAACAAACAAGTAAAATAATATTTAGGAAACAGATCGGTACCAATTATTTGGGATTAAGAAGGGGAAACACACAAACCACACTCACTCATCTTTCATCC
This sequence comes from Schistocerca serialis cubense, assembly GCF_023864345.2. NCBI lineage: Eukaryota > Metazoa > Arthropoda > Insecta > Orthoptera > Acrididae > Schistocerca > Schistocerca serialis. Next base: position 902,987,611 of record NC_064641.1, read on the forward strand.
ACATTAAGTACTACTGTGTAATTGAATAGTGTTAACTGTGTAAATGCAATTCTGTCCAAAATTTTATGTTCAACTTGTGTGTCAAGTAGTAGTGGTAGCAATGTATAACAGTCAATAATAGTTAGTCAACGTCGTAGTCATCATGTCAAGACCAATGTTTGCCGAGCCAGATCAAAATGTATGGTTGCTGAACAACTGTCAGTGTGCCAAGATATGCAAATACTTCCTCTCTCCAAAAAAAAAGTATATACTCCTTAGTGATTTAACAAGGTATGTGTGTAGACAATCTTCTTTCCACTAGAGTGTTCTAGTCCGCCATCTTCATCCTCCTTGTTCCATGTAAACCAACAAAAAAAAAAAAAAAAAAAAAACATGCTCCTCACTTACTTTACCTCTTATCCACCAAAGCTCCAATAATCATCAGCATCACATAATCTCAATACTTTAATAATACCTCTTACGTCGATACATATAAACCTCATCATCAATACCATTTACCTTACCTCTTGTCCACCAAAACTCCAATAATCATCAACTTCACATAATCTCAATACCTCAATAATACATCTTAAATACGTCGATACATATAAACCTTATCATCAATATCATTTCACTTCCAAAACAACTCTTTCCTCTACTCAGTCTCCTCGAACAAGTACAGATAAAATCCTACTGCAAACTTCAATTCATCATCCCATACCATCTGAAGACACAATGTCCACACACAACCTCTGTGTAGTCCACCTGACCCAAATCTTCTACTCATTATGAGTTATAAAATACATTTTGGTTACCTTGTCCATCATAAAATAAAAGAAATGCATACATGACCTCTAACAGCCTTTAGTTTGAATAACTTTCAGTAAGTAAGTATGAGTATGGACTGTCAATGATAGTAATAATTCACAGTGTGTACATCACTTCAAGAATCATGGCAAAACAGAAGCAAACATGTGGAGTATTTCTTTTGTCAAGTGTCACTTGCTATTTCAATTGCCCACGAAGAATGTAGTGTAATTACTGTCAATGGTCTAAACCTAGTGTTTGTATGTCATGTCGTTAGCTTCCTTCCTATTAGTATAACTTTATAAAGCTTCCATAAAACCTCCAGCTCATGTGACTTCAATGAAGTTTCTTGTACCAATGTCGTTCGTAAAATTATAGCAGTTCATTTTCATATCTTAATATATAAAGCACTGAGCGTAAGCAAAACACGCAATAGCGAGTAAATATACCAGTAGAGAACAGAATGTCAACAAGTGGATGCAGCACAATCCCTACAACGATGCTCTGCCAAGCGAACAATCTATAATTAACACCATGCTGTGGCCTAAACTCCATGTTTGTACACCTTATATCAGCATTTCTATATACCAAATTAGAGTATATTTATGGCAACAAAACAGAAATGTGTAAATATGCAATCCATACGCAAAGCAGCAAATATGATACCTTACATAATAAACAGGTCATTAGCATCATATCAGCATAAGCAAATAAATGTTCGTATGTAATCTTAATAAGTAAACATGAAGGCGCAAGCAGATACATCACAAAGTATAACCTACATACATAACCATATCAGCACAACTACTCAGGTGACATAATTTAAATAAATAAGCACACCAGGCACATAATAAAAAAATTCGACATCAGTGAAAAAGCAGTGCAGCCAAGCGATGCATAATACACATAAGTAACAACCCTGTTCATTAATCAGTCATTGTCAAAATCAGTTAACACGAAGTATGAATCACGTAATCGCGAGCAGCAAATTACGTCTAAAGTACGTACCAAGTGGAAATATGTTACCTGAAAAATAAACTCAATTTTAGTTTTTAGTTTGTTAGTTTCTTCTTCGAAATTACATTCTTCCTGAAAATTTCTCGATAGCAAGTCCTCTTAACGTCGGACACACAGAATTTACCTGAAGTTCTTAAATATTTTATACAACCGTATCCTGAAAAATACTGAACGTTAATAACATAATTTATCAAGTCACTATAGCTTTATACTTAATTTAATCAGAGAAATTCGCGGTGTATTAGTTTACGGCTGTCAGTGCATTCGCACTGAGCGCTCGATCAGCTGTAGGTACGCGTGACGTAGGAAGTAATTGTTTGCGGTCAACGACTGCCTTGTGCGGCGCGCAGACTTGACTGTTGCTTTGAGTATGTGCCGCCGCCAAAACACAGCACGGTATCCTTGCATTCTCTGCATGTTTACGTATAACTGTTGGTTTCTCGAAAGTATGTCATGTATGTCATTCCACAAAAATTTTAACGTTCGATATATGATGTATTCCCTTAGAGCGCCGAGATTTAAGAGTTTCTACTTCGACAGTGTTATCATGAATAATTTTGCGAACTCTATATGGACCGTTGTAAAGCAGAAAAAATTTGCCACACAAGCCCTTTCCTTTGTGAGACAAACGGTGAGACTTAATTAACACCTTTTGACCAACTAACAAGGTTTTTAAACGACCAGGACGCTTAGCTGATGTCTCTCTTCTAGCAGCCGCAGACGCAATATTTTGTAGAGCCAGGTTGACAACATCAGAATGCCGCAGTTTCCGTGAAGGCTGAAAAGGAACGATTTCAGAAACGCGATTTGTCGGTGCTTTATTTTTTAATATTAATATAGGCGGTAAAGAAGTTGGATCATTAGAGAGTTCATTCAGAATATTTTGGAAAATATGAAGATACTGATCCCAAGTTCTGTGATTCTGATGACAATAAAGTCGACACAATTTATTGATTTCCTTCATCCATCTCTCTGAAGCGTTAGATTGAGGGAGAAAAAGTGAAATGAAAATTGGTTTAAACTTACGACGCCATAGAGTAGGAAGCCAAATTTTAGAACGAAACTGTGATCCATTATCTGATATAACCTTATTAACATGACCCACTTCTTTAAGAAAATGTTTGATGAAAGCGTTAGATACTGAACGAGCTGTTGCTTTGCGTATAGGTGTAAAACACACATATTTTGATGTCAGTTCCACTGCTACCAAAATGTACGCAAAACCATTAGTAGAACGAACCACTGGACCGAACAAATCGACTGCAGCCATGTCCTTTAATTTTGCTGGAATGATAGGAAACAACAGTGCTCTGTGAGAAATAGTTGGCGGCTTAGCCTTTTGACATAATTTGCATTTGGCAAGAACAGATCGAATACGTTTTTCCATGTTACTGAAGTAGCAATTCTCTCGTAATTTATGAAAGCATTTTCTGGGACCAAAGTGTGCATAACTGAAATGTGTACACCAAATCAGTTTATTAACCCACTCATCAGAAATACAAACTAACCTAACAGAGTTGTCGACCGATTTTCGTTTAAAAAGAACCTTCCAAATAGTTCGCATAAACGAGGTGTGGCCAAATTGTCGAATCTAACAAAGCGTCTAAGAAAATTACAGACGCCAAGGAAACTATGAACATCACGTTTTGTGGTAGGAACAGCATAATTACGAATAGCGTCTAGTTTCTCTGGATCAGGAAGAATACCTTCTGTAGAAATAATATGACCAAGAAATTTCATCTGAGAACGACCAAATTCAGATTTTTTTCAAGTTCAATGCAATCCCACCTCTTGCAAAAACACATAATAATGAATCCAAAATTTTGTTGTGCTCATTCCAAGAACGTTTAGCAATAAGAATATCGTCAACATATGAAGTAATATTGCTACGAAAATAATCAGGTAAAATTTCTTTTAAACTACGAGTGAATGCTGCAGAAAATATAGTAAGTCCAAATGGTAACTTCCGAAATCACTTTTGGGTAAAATAGTCATATCCGGTTATTGTTTACTGACTCTCTAGATAGACTGATAGTTGAAGAGTAGTTATGATAGATTCAAAGAATAGTAAAAGAGTAGGCAGCAGTGCAGAAAACTAAAAGGGTAATAGCACCACTACAGCTCGGGGCCCTTTGTACGCTACGGCACTTATTCACTTAGTGTAGTGAATCCCCTGAGGACATTAATAGCCGCACATAAATTCCAGTTTGTGACTTAGTGGCCAATTTGGTGTAAGTGCGTACGTAAATTGATCTAACCATGAACATGGATGTATGTCGTTCTTAGAATTGCGAAAGATCTTAAATTTCCGAACAGTTAAGAAGTGTTTATAGTCAAAGTTTTCTCCTCGTGGCGACAAAGACCTACCGCGTCTGTCCCAGTCCGAATGTCGATTATTGTCAAGTTCGCGCGCCTGGCGCTCTCTTGTTGCTTCTCGTAAATGAAATAAATAACTTTCTTCAAACCCCTCTGCTATCTGTCATTCTAAATATCTTCTGCTGTCTTTTCCTACGATTTCGCCTTCAATTTGTTTGACTTGCTTTTGTAATGTCTCAAATTCCCTTTTAACGCGTTCATTAAATATTCCCTGATTTTCAACATGTTTATTTATGTTCTGGTACTCTTCGGTTTTTGCAAATGGTAATGGAGCTGTATCATCCGAATCTCTGTCTCCATTTAAACTAAGACTTGTCAGTTTATCTGAAATCTCCTCAAATCTTTCCGATAAGTCACCTATTTTTTCTTTCTGTTTATTTACGTCTTCCGTAAGTGTCGCGACTCGGGTTTCAGTATTGACACATTTAGTAGTTAACTGTTCATATTGTTGTGTTAGGTTATTTATTCTGTCATTTGGTACGGATTCCTCGATTCTCTCAAATATTTCTTCCTTATCGTGTGCACGTTGTAAATTTAACTCTGAAAATTTGTGTACTATCACGCGATCTCTTTCTTCCTGTTCTCTATCCTGTTCCTTTTGTCTAATCTCTACTGCAAATAATCTATTATTGTGAGACTTCAAAATCGGTTGTACTTCTCTAATTTCTTTCTTTGATTCATCTTTCGTGTTTTTGAAACATGTCCCTATTCGTGAGTCTAACCGTGTTGCCATTGCTTTTATCTCTGTTTTAATTGTTCCTAACTCTGTTTTAATTTCAGATCGTAACTGTGATCCCACATTTAATATAGCACTCATCAACTGCTCCATAGTAACTGGTTCAAAATTCCTTTCGCTCCTAACATTTCCCGCAAAACCAGTTTCTTTTGTCATAGCTGTAAAGCTATCTGTGTTCGATACTATTCCAGAATCTTCAGTCGTTAATCTCGTATTCTGAAAATTTTTTGATTGTGAAGAGTTTTGAAATGGTTCCGGACTATTTTCCCGACTTATTAAATTGTTTTCAACTTCATTATTCACCATACTGTTCTCCTGTGTTGGCGAGTTCGCCATGTCAACAATTTCGTCATTCTGACTATCCATCATTTTTGCCTTTTTCATCGATCGCGTAATCATTTACAAAACATACAAAACTCGTCACTACACGAAAATTACACACAATGACACTTTATCACCAACAATATCATTCACACGAATCCCTCAAACACGATTAACGAACAATTGAAATCTTCATAATTGCACAAAATTGTCAAACCCGTATACAATACAACAAAAATTAAATTCTGCAAAAAATACCATTAGAAGAATGACAATTACCAAATGTACACATGCAATATAGACTACAATTACTAAACTGCAAATTACTTCAACAATACCACTGTCTGCTATTTTTAGAATCAGAAGAATTCAAAGGGACGATCCGAAGCAGCGGTCGCCACGTGCATGGGGGCTTGATTATATAATGAATGCAAATACTTTTAAAGTTATAGTCGCTGTCTCGTAAACGGTTGGCCCTGATTAGTATTTGTACGCAATCTGACTGCATAGAATAACAACAAAGAACGAAAGAAAACTTCCGTTAACACAATTAATTAATTAAGACAATTAATTAATTAAGTCCCCAGCAACTATAAAACCTACGAAACTACAAGGCACAAGTGTCGCTGTTCTGTGTGTGGAAGCGTGATTCAACGTACATGTCTGGCACGGTTCTTCGTCAATAAGACCAGATATTTTAAACACCATTTATACTGGAGTAATTAAAAAAAATAAACAGAAATACTATAATAGCACATAGAAACCAGAAATACAGTCTAATACAAGAACACGAGATAGATGCTTTGTTGACTGAACCTGTGATCAAGAGGCATTATTGTTTAAGACATTGAAATAATGAAAAAAAAATGAATTTTTTTACCTTCATATATATTGACGAAAAGCACATTACAGCATCCCTAATCCAACAACATCTGGTGTCTAGCCCATCAAAACAATACTACAAGTTCTGATCAGGCACTCTCCATGGGAACTTCTCAACAACGACTCACCACTGCTACATCTCAACAAGCACTCTCCACCACGACTTCTCGATTAGAACTGCCAGTGGAGGCGGCTGAATAATACTCTTTGGCGCAATCTCTGGCGCTGTGGCTCAGTGTAGCCACCTTTCAACCTTCGCAACCTATAAATTTTGGTGGTCGTCCAACTGAATTGAACAGACTTTTCTGAACACTCTGTTCGACAGATTACTTTTTTATCAACCACGTAAGAGACAAATAGTTAATCTTACTGTGACAGTCGCTTACATTCACAACAATAGTCGTATTTCCTATGTCAGTACTGGCAGCCAAAAGAGGATACCATGAAAGGCCACACACAGAGACCATAGAGATTATAAAACACCCCAGAAATTTCAACAGGAAGGAGGAGGGCGTGAAACGGAATGAATTCTGGGTGCCATTGCTGAAGAAGATGTTCACCAGTCGTCGACCATGGGGTGACAGCAGCAGCGGATGATGACAGTCGACAACCGACAGTTGCGCTCTTGTATTCAAAACATGTGACTTCACGTCACTGCGCAGAAGCATCCATCAATGGAATTTAGCTGCAATGAGTAGCGAGCCAGGATGTGAATCGGGCACTCAAGGATGCTACGATTCCCCTTGAAAATATCCTCCGCAGATGGGGACGAAATGTTGAGATTTACTGTGACATCCATTTGACTACGGCATAATACCCCGGAATATTTTATTAAATATGACAGGCGCAAGCAATCAATATAGAGTTGGTATGTCCGGTGTGGTACAGGCAGGATGCTGACGACAGCAATTACGTTGTGAGAGAAGTATTCCCCTAATTAAGACTTACAGCGGAGTCGAGAAGGAGAAGAGCGTCCTTGGATGCTTGTGGTTGGTTGTGGGAGCAGAGAAGGGTATCTGACAACGATGATGGTGTATTGAGGACGGAAGATGGCATGAACTCTTAATTACCTGTAAACAAGTTTTCCCATTAAATACATTTATTTATGTGTGACACGTGTAACTAACAACCCAGTAACACATATTCATCAGCTGCAGCCCTTTTCACTATTATTACCTCTCATTATATATGGGCATCGCCCTACAAAGGTACAAGAGCCACCTAGCGTCTTCTTTTAATCACTATTAGATGCAGTAACTTGGATGTCTAACACACAGACAAGTACTGTTACTGCCACTCATTCAGTCTCCTATTAAATGAATTGCCACAAATTATTACTGAGCGCTAACTGCTAGCGACAAAATTACTGATTCAGACAAAGTCTACTGACCATGAAGAATACATCAGACACTCGCAGTTCACTTGCAACTTGTCTGTCAATAGCGTCTCCATCGCCGAATGCTTGTTGTCCTCTCGTAGAGGAAGCTCTACTGCTCCATCACTGGCAGGTGCTGGTCTTCATTGCTACGGGTCATTGCCTCGGCTTCAGTGCTCGATGATTAGTTGATACTGAATGCATGTTACTGCTATATCTGCCCTTTCATGTTCCTTTTGAAGACTTCTCTGACTCGATACGGTGCCTTTCTTCCGCTTTTCCTTAATTCCAAATGGCTGTGAGCACTATGGGACTCAACTGCTGTGGTCATAAGTCCCCTAGAACTTAAAACTACTTAAACCTAACTAACCTAAAGACATCACACACATCAATGCCCGAGGCAGGATTCGAACCTGCGACCGTAGCGGTCAGATATTGGGGGTGAATCATTTGTCTTGAAAGTATGGTTTATAGTCCAAATTTACAGTCGTGAAGACAGTGTGCCTAAAAACTTGTGGCGGCTGGGACATATCTACACTTGTTTCTCAACAACGTTCAATCTGGAATAATATAAAAGTAATATTTTGAATGCTGTCTCATTACTCCATAGTTAGTGTGTATGTGGCATACGATCTTTGCAAGCACTGCTAAGCTGGACAGCAACTATCAGCATGGAGTTTCACTATTTTTTCGATAATGCCCGCAGGAAAGACTACGGATTACACCGAAGACCATGGCGAGTGGCGACCTGCCGAATAGCTGACCTTCGCACTTTCGCTACCAAGGGCGCTTCTTGTTCGCAGTGAAACCGGTCTTGCAGTTCTGATCTTGATACACAGACAAAACGCAAACAGCACGCACATAAAATGCGTAATGTCGGTAGCCAATGTCAGACGTTCAACGACATACCTAAAAGAGTCTGGTAAGTGACCAAAAGAAATATCTTATTTGATGGTGAACGGTGATGAGTTACAATTCCCGAGTCCTCAAGAGCTGTACAGGGTTAATACGAATAAAAGATGGTGTTTGTGTACGGCTAGGCAGATGGAGATGGCCGAGAGGTAGTGCGACTATACCAAACAAGTACCCTCACAGACATGAACCACGTGACACAACATTTCAAGCCCTTTATGGGCTTTTGTGTCATAAAGGTCCTTTAAGACAGATGAACGTGCAGCTAAGCGGCGGACTGTGCGTACTCCAGATATCAAGGACAGGGATCTACAGAACATTGAGATGAAACCTAGTACAAATGGCCCGCCTACATGGAGTGTGTCAAAATACGATTATGTGTATTCCGCATGACGACCACGACTATCCCTGTAACTTGCAATCCCATGAAGGCCACTCTGAACATTTGTTATGACGTTGATGTGATACAGCTCTGTACTGTGTTCCGGCACGATAAGTTGCCGTTGAACGCACATCGTCCACATCACACATGTTCATAGGACCTTTGTTCCCCGATTTCCAGACGGTAATCAATCCCTGCAGCTTGTCAGTTTTATTGATGTTCAAGGTGTGTACATTTTAACAGAGATGAGGATGCAGGTAATAAATTACAGAGATATGAATGTATGTGAAGTGTTGGCAGAAGAGCCAACACCGTGTTGCTAGAGGAGGCCGAAATGCACGCTTTTAAGCTCACGCAGATTGGCGTGAGGTCTGGAACAAGGTAAAGTAATTATCCTATAAAGAAAAGATCGTAGTTCTTGTAATACTTAACTTTAATCCACAATTGGAGAACATTGCTCTTGTGTATACATAATCTCAATATAAACTGGTAATGGCGCCTTGCTAGGTCGTAGCAAATGACGTAGCTGAAGGCTATGCTAACTATCGTCTCGGCAAATGAGAGCGTATTTGTCAGTGTAGCATCGCTAGCAAAGTCGGCTGTACAATTGGGGCGAGTGCTAGTACGTCTCTCTAGACCTGCCGTGTGGCGGCGCTCGGTCTGCAATCACTGACAGTGGCGACACGCGGGTCCGACGTATACTAATGGACCGCGGCCGATTTAAGGGCTACCACCTAGCAAGTGTGGTGTCTGTCGGTGACACCACAGTATGACGTACTGTAAGCAGCACATTAAAAAATATGTGAGGAGACACGAGAAAGAAATTCTGTAAGTTGATGACTATGGCAATTCTACTGTAAGGTAGAGAAACCAGTGTTGTGAAAAGATTGTAGGAGGCTGAAATAAGATTTTTACGAGTAGTCAAATGTAGTAGTTCGACAGGATTCGTAATAGAAACATTACACGAGAGATGGATAGTTTTGCAGTAAAAGACAACACAAAAGAACGTAAAGAACTGTGGAAAAATCTTCTGGAAAGAATAGACGAAAAAGGTTTCGATAGATGATAATACAATAGAAAGCCATATGAAGGACGTTGGAAACTAAAAGATTGGTCGGAGGCCAGATGAGGTCGATAGAATTAAAGGCAGAAGATGAAGAAGAAGAACAAATAGAAGAAGTAGACCCATCCACTCGTGTCTGGCTTAGGTTCCACTTCTAAAACTATCACTGTCTGCGAGAGGCCTAACCCTGGACTCACTTCTTCAAAAAACTGGTTGTCATTCCTTTATTCCCGGCCTCTGTGGCCGACCGGTTCTAGGCACTTCAGTCCGGAACTGCGCTACTACTACGGTCGCAGATTCGAATCCCGCCTCTGGCATGGATGTATGTAATGTTCTTTGGTTGGTTAGGTTTAAGTAGTTCTAAGTCTAAGGGACTCATGACATCAGATGTTAAGTCCCATAGTCCTCAGAACCATTTGAATCATTCCTTTATTGTGACGTTCATTTACCTGCTGTGTCGTTTCTACTGTTATCTATGATTCACCTATAGTGTGTTCAGTGAAGGCATCATTTTTAGTCTCAGGTTGTATTTAGTAACACTTCCTCAGAGTAATTCACAGTTAGTTTTGGCTTATGTATTCATATTCAAATGTTTTCCTAGAAAATAAACAACCAAGTGCAAAATTCGTCACGGGTACTTTGTCGAAACGCCGACACTTCACGTCTGGGGATAGTATTCGCGTATTTCAGAACCAGTATAGGCATCAGGTATCGGAGTAATATTTACGCTCAGTTGCTCCCATACATATTATGAAACAGTAATAACGTCGTTATTCTTGTGGTTTTTTTAACCTGAAACACGAATTTAACGCAGCTCCTGCCGATCGTCTGCCGTGCGAAGGTCTCTTCACATCGTCATAATCACTGCATCCTACGTCCAGGTGAACCTCCTTACCCTAGTGCAACCTTGGTCTCACGCTACATTTTTTTATCTCCAACTCATACCACCCCGCCAACCCAAAATGGCAACTGACAACTCCTTGATACCTCGGTTTCTGTCTTATCAATAGATTTCTTTTTTCTAGTCGTGTTACAAATCTGCTTTCTCCCAATTAGATCAAGCGGTTCTTCATCAGTTGCTAGGTCTACGCATCTAATCTTCAACAGTCTTCTCTAAAACAAAATTTCGAAACCTTCTGTTCTCGCCTTTTGCATACAGTTTATCGTTCAAGTTTCACTTCCACATAAAGCAAAACTGAAGCCATATACCTTCTGAGAGCGTTGTTTAACGTCTAAATTAATGTTCTATGTTAGCAAACTTGTAATTTTTAAAAAACGCTGTTCCTTCTATTGGCTGTCGCCATCTCATATGTTCCTTGCGTGGATCATCTTCTGTTAGTTTGCCGACAACATAGCAAAATCTGTCCACTACTTTTAGTGCATTATTTCGCAGTCTAATTCCCTCTACGTAATTTGATCTAATTTCATTCAATTCCATTACCGTACTTTCACTTTTGTTGGTATACGTCTTATAATCGCTTTTCCAGACACTAACCAATCCGTACATCTCCGCTTCCAAGACTTCTTATGTCTCTGACAGATTACAACGTCATCAGGAAATACCAAACTTTTATTACTTCTCTTTGAGCATTAATTCTCCCCCCTGATTTTCCCTTAGTGTCCTTTACTGTTTGCTCAATGTACAGACCGAAGAACACTCGATACAGAATGCAAACCTATGCCAATCCTTCAACTGCCTCCTCCACTCCAAGCCCTTCGACTCCTATAAGTGCTGTCTGGCGTCTGGCTATCTGCATTTGATTCTTGATAACTGTGTTTCGAAGAGTACTGAGTTGTCAACCGATTTTCCTAAATGTACAAAAGGTACGCAGAGCAATTTACCGGTATAAATGCACATGCTGTTACCGATACGAAAAAGGAAAATAATTTTGCAAAGTAATATCCCACTGCTGGATGCCACGGCAGGGTGTCAGAGGCAGTTCAGCACTAAAACCTTACGCTGCTGTTAGTTGTGATCAGTGCACTTAAGGCGGGAAGTAGCTGCCCAAAGCAGCAATGCTGAACGATGTTTTATTTGTTGCTTTATTACCTTGTATCCCGTTACCAACAGCTTGAACAGTCAGATAACCAACCGTCTGAACATCGGTAACTAACGTTGACAAAACTACAACGCTGGGATCTCTGCACATATTGTCATTCGTTTAACTGAAATGATAAAAACGAAGAAGGTAATGAACAGATGTGCGTCGACAGTCCTTCATTTTAATGTTCATGACAAATTGATAAATTCAATCCACCAATCCCTCACTAACATTATACCTAAAGCAAAGGTTGTCGGGGAAATTTCGGAACTATTCGAAATGAGATTCAGATATCTCGCAGAATCTGTAGAAATAAATGCATTAAATAAAACTCACACGACATCAGGAGCCAAAACACCGAGTCAGCGTATCAGCTCTCCACTCACCTCTATAGTTTAATAAAAATCAATTCTCATTAATCTCAAAAAGCTGTCTTATACCATTTTAATGTGACAGAAAACCACTGTAAACATCAGAATTCATTTCTTTATTAAAAGAGGAATGGAAATAAAGAAGAAAAGGAGACAGAAAATTCTGACGTCAAAAACTGTTCAAAATGGGAATTGTATTCCGCGGAGCAACAAGGAACTCTTTGCGAATCTTCAGTAACTTTCTCACGCAATTGCAAAACAATTCGTCCTGCTCTTGTTGAACATAAGAAGAATGGTGGATTCCAGATTAATAAAATAAATACCTTAATACTTCAATAACAAACATGACTTGGTTAATGGCACCCATAAGTACCTAGAAGAAATAAATGTTTTTTTTTGAAAAAGGTGACCTATGCAAATGAAACATGAGAACCAAAATTTCGAACCTGTTTTCAGCATGAAAAAAAGCGATGTAGAATCCTCACCGATTAACGGAAGAAACAACAGAGTAAATGAATGAAAAAGTATTGGTTTAAATTAAAATAAGAACACCACCATAAACGAGAAATCATATAATACTTCACGATCCTTAGCACGTATTTAACATAGATACATCAAGAAAGTTTTGCAACAAGTCGGTTCCGAGAGTTCCGGAACATGTACTGAAAATTGGAATAGAGATCAACATAAACATCATTTCCGTCCTTTTTATTGCTCATGAAAACCACACATAGCATGTTGTACCACCATATAGTGAGACCTTCATAGTTGGTGGTCCAGATTGCTGTACACATCGGTACCTCTAACACCCAGTAACACGTCCTCTTACATTGATGCATGCCTGTAATCCACATTGTCTGGTTGAATCCACAAGTTCATCAAGGCACTGTTGGTCCAGATTGTCCCACTCCTCAACTGCGATTCGGCGTAGATCCCTCGGAGTGGTTGGCGGGTCGCGTCGTCCATAAATAGCCCTTTCCAGTCTATCCCAGGCATGTCCGATAGGGTTCATGTCTAGAGAACATGTTGAAATCTCTAGTCTAGCAATGTCGTTATCCTGATGGAAGTTACTCACGAGATGTGCACGATGGGGGCGCGAATTATCATCCACAAAAACGAATGCCTCGCCAATATGCTGCCGATATGTTTCGACTATCGGTCGGAGGATGCCATTCACTTATCGTACAGCCGTTACCGCGCCTTCCATGACCCCACATAATGCCACCCTAAACAGCAGGGGACCTCCACCTTGCAGCGCTCGCTGGACAGTGTGTCTAAGGCGTTCAGGGTGACCGGATTGCCTCCAAACACGTCTCCGACGATTGTCTGGTTGAATGCAAATGCGACACACATAGGTGAAGACAACGTGATGCCAATCCTGAGCGGTCAATTCGGCATGTTGTTGGGCCCCATCTGTGCCTCGCTGTATGCTGTCGTGCTTGCAAAGATGGTTCTCGCCATGGTTGTCGGGAGTGAAGTTGTTCATCATGCAGCCTATTGCGCACAGTTTGAGCCGTAATACCCCGCCCTGTGGCTGCACGAAAAGCATTATTCAACATGGTGGCGTTGCTGTCAAGGTTCCTCCGAGCCATAATCCGTAGGTAGCGGTCATCCACTGCAGTGTCCGCAGCTCGTAGTCTTGCGGTAGCGTTCTCGCTTCCCGCGCGGGGTCCCGGGTTCGATTCCCTCGGGGGTCAGGGATTTTCTCTGCCTCCTGATGACTGGGTGTTGTGTGTTCTTCATCATCATTTCATCATCATTGACTCGCAAGTCGCCGAAGTGGCGTCAACTAAAAAGGTTTTGCGATACGGCGGCCGAACTTCCCCGCATGGGACCTCCCGGCCAACAACCCCATACTATCATTTCATTTCATTATCCAGTGCAGTAGTAGCTCTTGGACGGCCTGAGGGAGGCATCTCATCGACAGTTCTTGTCTCTCTGTATCTCCTCCATGTCCGAACAATATCACTTTGGGTCATTCCGAGGTCTGGACACTTTCTTTGTTGAGAGACCTTCCTGCCACAAAGTAACAAAGCCAACGCGATCGGACCGCGGTACTGACCGTCTAAGCATGGTTGAACTATAGACACTACGAGATGTGTACCTCCTTCCTGGTGGAATGACTGGAACCGATCGGCTGTCGAAACCACTGCGTCTAATAGGCGCTGCTCATGCATGGTTGTATACATCTTTGGGCGGGTTTTGTGACATCTCTGAACCGTCAAAGGGACTTTGTCTTTTTTTGATGTGTGTATTTCATGTGTACTTTTACACTTATTTCAGCTATATGTCTAGTGAATTTAGGCCTGCAATTTCATTTTCACGCTGTACAATGACACAGTTTTGCTGTTACATCCAGTCGTATATGTGCCTACTGTCTGCGAAAAGTGTTGCCCTTATTGTCTCGCATTGAGTCGGTAGTTTTTCACGCATTCAGATTTATGACGTCATATCCCCTGGACTGTGTTTCGACCAATGATGTAATCTGCATGGTACATTCAATGACCTGTGTGAATATTGTCTGAAAAATGTTTCACGAATACAGTTAGTAGTATTGAAGCAATAATGTGCTTGATGTGGTATCTACACTCCTGGAAATTGAAATAAGAACACCGTGAATTCATTGTCCCAGGAAGGGGAAACTTTATTGACACATTCCTGGGGTCAGATACACCACATGATCACACTGACAGAACCACAGGCACATAGACACAGGCAACAGAGCATGCACAATGTCGGCACTAGTACAGTGTATATCCACCTTTCGCAGCAATGCAGGCTGCTATTCTCCCATGGAGACGATCGTAGAGATGCTGGATGTAGTCCTGTGGAACGGCTTGCCATGCCATTTCCACCTGGCGCCTCAGTTGGACCAGCGTTCGTGCTGGACGTGCAGACCGCGTGAGACGACGCTTCATCCAGTCCCAAACATGCTCAATGGGGGACAGATCCGGAGATCTTGCTGGCCAGGGTAGTTGACTTACGCCTTCTAGAGCACGTTGGGTGGCACGGGGTACATGCGGACGTGCATTGTCCTGTTGGAACAGCAAGTTCCCTAGCCGATCTAGGAATGGTAGAACGATGGGTTCGATGACGGTTTGGATGTACCGTGCACTATTCAGTGTCCCCTCGACGATCACCAGTGGTGTACGGCCAGTGTAGGAGATCGCTCCCCACACCATGATGCCGGGTGTTGGCCCTGTGTGCCTCGGTCGTATGCAGTCCTGATTGTGGCGCTCACCTGCACGGCGCCAAACACGCATACGACCATCATTGGCACCAAGGCAGAAGCGACTCTCATCGCTGAAGACGAGACGTCTCCATTCGTCCCTCCATTCACGCCTGTCGCGACACCACTGGAGGCGGGCTGCACGATGTTGGGCCGTGAGCGGAAGACGGCCTAACGGTGTGCGGGACCGTAGCCCAGTTTCATGGAGACGGTTGCGAATGGTCCTCGCCGATACCCCAGGAGCAACAGTGTCCCTAATTTGCTGGGAAGTGGCGGTGCGGTCCCCTACGGCACTGCGTAGGATCCTACGGTCTTGGCGTGCATCCGTGCGTCGCTGCGGTCCGGTCCCAGGTCGACGGGCACGTGCACCTTCCGCCGACCACTGGCGACAACATCGATGTACTGTGGAGACCTCACGCCCCACGTGTTGAGCAATTCGGCGGTACGTCCACCCGGCCTCCCGCATGCCCACTATACGCCCTCGCTCAAAGTCCGTCAACTGCACATACGGTTCACGTCCATGCTGTCGCGGCATGCTACCAGTGTTAAAGACTGCGATGGAGCTCCGTATGCCACGGCAAACTGGCTGACACTGACGGCGGCGGTGCACAAATGCTGCGCAGCTAGCGCCATTCGACGGCCAACACCGCGGTTCCTGGTGTGTCCGCTGTGTCGTGCGTGTGATCATTGCTTGTACAGCCCTCTCGCAGTGTCCGGAGCAAGTATGGTGGGTCTGACACACCGGTGTCAATGTGTTCTTCTTTCCATTTCCAGGAGTGTATGTATTGAACTGGGGCCCTAGAAACGACGGAGTGGCTCAGCACACTGAACCTAGGGTTACTGTGCTGTTCGGCCCCCAGTGGACCCCCCCCCCCCCCCGCTATCTCCCCGCCCCGGGAACATCTCATTCCAGACGAGTGTAACCCTAATATTTGCGTGGTAGAGTAATTATGGTGTGCGCGAACGTGGAGTCTGTGTTTTCGCAGCAATCGCCGACATAGTGTAACTGAGGCGGAATAAGTGGAACCAGCCCGCATTCGCTGAGGCACGTGGGAAACGGCCTTGGAACCATCCACAGGCCGGCCGGCGCACGGGTCCTCGACACTAATCCGCCGGGCGGATTCGTGCCGGGGCCGGCATGCGTTACCGCTCGGAAAGCAGTGCGTTAGACCTCACGGCTAGCCGAGCGGGCTTGCTGGATGTGGTAGTTTTACTGCATGAACAGCGAAAGTGTAGTAAGCTATAAAATTCCTTTCATCGTTTCGTGGAGGTCGTTCACGAGAAAATTTTTTATAGGTTTTAAGATTACGTGAAAAGTTTGTTCCAATTCATTAAGAGCTCTCATTCTCAAATGCAAGATGACTAAAATATTGATATTCTCTTATTGTAGGTTACACAGTTTCTTCACATCCACGTCTTGGATAGGTAGGTGGTTCTTATCATCACAGTGATTCTTTCGAGACAATAATTGAAATTTGTACAATGTTTCGCTGAAACCGATTCGGTGGGTTAGGAGGAGATGTGGATGATTCATATATAAATAATTTTAGGTAAAATTATTGGGAAACATCTTTGACAGCCGGCAGTCATTTCAGCGACGATGTCTCTATAGAGACGGCGTCCTTATGGATTCTAGCAGATGCCACGAGACGGAGCTCATATACCACGAAGCATCTAATTTTGCGTATCATTTTGAAATATGTTTAAGAAAACAGTTTTACTAATGTGGATACTGGTATATTTAACCGTAATGGATCTACTTTTTATGTCATATGTTGTTACGAATGTGTAATTGACGATTTAACAGCATTTGCTACGGAAACAGCGTCTTCGTATTGCTGACTATTGCCTCCACACGGCGTACTGGGGCAACTCAACACTTAGGCAAAAGGTATTCACTGCTCAAAAGAACATAGTTAGAATAAAGTGTAGGCATCTGTTTGAAAGGTTAGGAATTCTTACAACTGCTTCACAGTATATTTACTCAGTAATGAAAATTTTTCTCAACAACATGGACCATTTTAAAATCAACAGTGACATTCATGATTACAATACCAGAAAAAAAAGACCTACACTATCCTTTACTTAACCTATCTTTGGCACAGAAAGGGGTAAAATATGCCGCTATAAAACTTTTTGATAAAATACCAGATGAAATAAAATGTCTGACAGACAGCAGTAATAGTTTTAAAAACAAATTGAAATCATACCTCCTTGACAACTCCTTCTATACCATAGATGAATTCTTGAATATGAGTAAATAAATCTGGAGATATAGTATATGCATTTTGTGCCATGCAAGGGAACCGTATAGATAATAGAAATATTAAGAAACTTGCTTCCTGTGCGCATTTCTCGTGCATTTGACACGTTCCACATCATAACAGTTTTTCTGTGCTGTTGATCAATGGAACACGTAACTTATTATCTAACTAACTACAGTTTAACCTGTCACGTTGGCTTGTTATTTAATGTTTATAAAACTGGTTTTAACGTATACGCCATCCATATTTTATTGAAATCCCACATGTATGTACATTTTTTAAAAGCTGACATTCAAATCTTAACATACAAATGTAAATCGTTTCCCATTGTCTGACAATGGTGTCTGCGCCATCTTTTACTGTATTCACCCCGTATCTGTTCAGCCATCAGCAGCAGTTTTGCGACTGGAGTCAGCATAGCTCTTCCAAGCGTTACCATAGTCAACCGGATGGGTGACGATACATCATTTTAAGGTATATTCTTTTCAATATTTTCTTACACCCACATATAGATCAGCACTTTTAATTTTTGTCTTTACAGTACGTTACCTGAAGATGGCAGGTGGCGTTCTACTAGAACCTGAAAACTGTATTATTTCTAATAAATGACTGTGATATCAAAACCGTTTTATTCACTAATTGCACATACATATATACAGTCACACATACGTACATCCACTTTTCTAATTTGTATGGATCGTACTGATACTTTTGTATTATCATAATTTTGTGATTTCGAAGCTTATATTTTTGTTGTAAATAACGTTTTTCAGGCTAACATTAATTGAAACGTGTGGTAAATTGAGTGGTGTCAGCTCTTACGAATCTCATGGCCTTAAGCTATTGAATTAATTCTTCTGACCAATTCTGCTACATCTGTGGTAAACCTGCGAAAACTCAGTAGCGCACAATCTGTGACTTGGTCCGAAAAAATTTAAACTATCGAAGTTTTGAGTAAAGGTTGGTGATTAGCGCTACTCGTGCAACGATTTCGCGCGTGCTTTAAGCATACTGTGAAATTTTTGTTTTTAGGATCGCCATTCATGTGGAGGGATCCTAAATATGTCAGTGATGACTGCTACTTTTGCTCCTATGACATGAGGATACAACTTTAAATAGCAAAAATAAATATATTACCCGAATATTGAATCTGCGCTGAGTCCTGTGTTTCGTAGACCTGATAATTCTGTACGTTAGCCGCCCGATTGCCTTGACGATGTGCTTCCACTTCCAGAGATCGAAACACATGACAGCTCTGATCAAAGTTACAAAATCTAGCACTGATGTCAACCACAATTTTTGTTCTAGTCTAAACTGAACTATTTGGTCAGAGACCCTTCATTGCCAAAAGACCCTGCACAATACTAAGTTTATAATCTATTGACCACGGATGAGGCCGCGACTGGTTTTGATTGCAGATCGCGGAACAAACTCGTAGGAGACAGAGCGAGGCGCTGCAGAATTTGGCAAGGGAATTTTTAACCCTTAAATCCCAGGTGCGGTCTCATAGACTGATAACGTTTATTGTTACTCTGTTAACTAATGTTCAGGGGTGGGGTAGTTGTTCTTTCCCGAAGCTGCGGCGATTTCCTTTGTAAGCAGTCACTTTAGTGTAAAATAAATCTACAGCATTACCGCTTGTTTCGTGCTAGCGGTCTGAGATTGCACGTGGTACTTTGTGTTATGCATTCAGTGGCCAAGTCTTCATCTCCCCTTCGTGTTACAGACCCTAAGTTTGAGGATACTGTCTTAAATGGTTTGAGGACAGTATAATTTGGAAATTTGTGGTAAGGTCTTATGGGTCCAAACTACTGAGGTCATCGGTCCCTAAGCCTACACAGTACTTAAGCTAGGAAGTACACACACTCCCATACCCGAGGTAGGACACGAACATCCGACGAGGTAAGCCACACGGACCGTGAAGAGGCGCTCAAGACCGAGCGGGTACCCCGCGCGGCAAGGACAGTGTAGGAAGTGATGTTGCATTAGACAGTGACAACGAAATTGAAAGTGATCAAATTCAGAACAGGAATAGTGCGAAAATGAAGGCGACTCTGTTTGGTCACCTGTGAAATCTTCAAAGAAAGAAATTATCATAGTGATGATAGAATTATAGAGACTGAATCTTCAGCTAAAGGTTCCGCTAAAAATATATTTAGTCGAAACAAATACCACTGGCCGTCGGAGCCTCTTCTATAGATCGCCAATGGTATTATTAATCGCATGATAGAGATAAGTGGGGTGAATTTCTAAAAAAATGATAGTCAGGTGAGACGCTTTAACTTTTTTGAAGAAGCTCGCAAACTCGTTAGAGACGCAACAGATAAAAGGCGAGTCAACAACTATCACTTAGCCTATGAACTTCACGCATCCATTCACTGTGTTTTCGGTGTAGCAGAACCAAGAGCAGAAGTTGTTGTAGAAAGATTGGAAAAATGCAAAACAGGCTCCACCTGCGACCCAAAAATAGAGGGTGTGTAGTGTTGGGACTACGTTGTATTTCAGACCTTTTGTAAGGAGATTTGTTTCGTTATCTGTAAAAAAAAGGTTCAAATGGCTCCGAGCGCTATTGGACCTGAGATCATTAGTCTCCTAGACTACTTAAACCTGACTAACCTAAGGACATCACACACATCCATTTCCGAGGCAGGATTCGAACCTGCTACCGCAGCAGCAGCGCGGTTCCGGACTGAAGGACCTAGAACCGCTTTGCCTCAACGGTCGGCGTTATCTGTAAATTCTATACCTCTGAAATTTTCTAAGCGTGAGTAAAACTGAAAATCAGATTCATATTCATGTGTAGATTGTAGTACGTGATGCTGGATGTGTAAACGTTTTCTGAGTTTCTTGTTATGGGTACATCGAATATATCTGCTTGTGTTCCATATATATCTATCTACAAACAATGTAACAATAAAAAGTTCAGGTTGTTACACTGTTGCTTATTTTAGATGTGCTAAATAGTGTTCATGATTCACTGTTTCTTTTCGATGTAATTTGCGCTGTGTTTCTTGTCTTAACCACAATCGAAGATCTGGTCTTGCCGTCACTTTTATATAGGCATATGTAGGAGTGACATTATATCGAAGACAACGCTTATTATATTTGATGCCTCCAATTATCTTCAGCAATTTGACATTTTAGAAAATAAAACCCAAAACATTCCCCTTTATTTCATACTACGATATCGTCAACAATTTTTCTTTTTCATGGCCAGTAGCGTAATATATGACTGACAATGATATGATTATTAAATACACCTTATAGTTGCTTATAATAAGTAATCTTTATTTACAACAGTTTCGGCTTAATCGCCATTTTCAAGTACCTGCAATTACAATTTGGCTGAGATGCAAAGGTCATTCACATTAAAGTAGCTGTCTTGTACTCACGTCTATATTGATGCGACGTGCATGTTGCGGCGTTACTGGACTGTTTTGTACCTGTCACTGCCTGAATAAGATCGTAAATCATGTCAAGATATGGAAATTAAATGTTAATTACAACGAGACAGCAGTTTGACGGTTCCGCTCCTACGACGCTATAGGTTTACAAATATTGTGCAGAAGCACAGCGATATTATTTTATTAGCTAAAATTTGTTACGATAATGTCTGGTTGTGGCATATGTTACTTCTGATTTATCCATTTTGGTTTTTTAAATGTTCAATAAAGTTATTAAGATACTGTAGGACTTGTGCCTAAATTCTGTATGTCCATTTTTTGTGGATATTTTCTAGTGTACATATAAATTACAAATTCCTGCAGAATGTTCATTAAAACCTTTCGGTATTTTGTGCCGAATCTGTAGTGCGTTTTCGATTTATCAGCAGAGTGATTTTGAGTTTTCAAGTGTAGAAAGAAGCTCGACTGATTATTTCTCTCTCTCTAGTGTGTTCTTTATCATCATCTCGTCCCCATCGACACGCAAGTAGCCGAAGTGGCGTCAAAAAACTTTCTCCGGCCTACCCGGTTGGAGGCCATAGCCACACATTTCATTTAATATATCTTACGTTAAAATTTCTTCCTGTTTGCTCAATTTAAAAGCTATTACAGCTACCACATGTGATTTTATACAGGGTGTTACAAAAAGGTACGGCCAAACATTCAGGAAACATTCCTCACACACAAATAAAGAAAAGATGTCATGTGGACATGTGGCCGGAAACGCTTAATTTCCATGTTAGAGCTCATTTTATTTTCGTCAGTATGTACTGTGCTTCCTCGATTCTGATGATCAAATTGCAAATTTTCACAATCAATTGTGCAATCACGTCATCAACACAGATTTTCTGTGAACGTTTGGGCAGGCATTGTTGGTGATGTCTTGATTGGGCCCCATGTTCTTCCACCGACGCTCAATGGAGCACGTTATCATGATTTCATACGGGATACTCTACCTGTGCTGCTAGAACATAGCCAGCCGAAGTGGCCGTGCGGTTAAAGGCGCTGCAGTCTGGAACCGCAAGACCGCTACGGTCGCAGGTTCGAATCCTGCCTCGGGCATGGATGTTTGTGATGTCCTGCGGTTAGTTAGGTTTAACTAGTTCTCAGTTCTAGGGGACTAATGACCTCAGCAGTTGCGTCCCATAGTGCTCAGAGCCCTTTTTTTTTTTTTTTGCTAGAACATGTGCCTTTACAAGTACGACACAACATGTGGTTCATGCACGATGGAGCTCCTGCACATTTCAGTCGAAGTGTTCGTACGCTTCTCAACAACAGATTCGGTGACCGATGGATTGGCAGAGGCGGACCAATTCCATGGCCTCCACGCTCTCCTGACCTCAACCCTCTTGACTTTCATTTATGGGGGCATTTGAAAGCTCTTGTCTACGCAACCCCGGTACCAAATGTAGAGACTCTTCGTGCTCGTATTGCGGACGGCTGTTATACAATACGCCATTTTCCAGGGCTGCATCAGCGCATCAGGGATTCCATGCGACGGAGGGTGGATGCATGTATCCTCGCTAACGGAGGACATTTTGAACATTTCCTGTAACAAAGTGTTTGAAGTCACTCTGCTACGTTCTGTTGCTGTGTATTTCCTTTCGATGATTAATGTCATTTGAAGAGAAGTAATAAAATGAGCTCTAACATGGAAAGTAAGCGTTTCCGGACACATGTCCACATAACATAATTTCTTTCTTTGTGTGTGAGGAATGTCTCCTGAAAGTTTGGCCGTACCTTTTTGTAACACCCTGTATATGCCTGGGTTATCATATTTCGATTTTATAGTGGTGGTGGGACGTAATTTTATTCAAATGTTGTTATTGGTTCGAAAGGCTAGTTGAATATGTGTAGCTTTAAAAAGTACGTTAAATCTGTTGGAGATTGTATCAAGGTAGACTACTGATACATATCTTATTTTCTTAGTCGGTGATAATTCTCGAGTTAGGCTATGTCGATATACATTGTGTTCTACTTTGCTGTTTTTCATTTGTAATATAAATTTGTGATTATGTCGCGGTCAATATCATTTCTATGAAATACTTACGTGCCGGTCGGAGTGGCCGAGCGGTTCTAGGCGCTACAGTCTGGAACCGCGCGACCGCTACGGTCACAGGTTCGCATCCTGCCTCAGGCATGAATGTGTATGATGTCCTTAGGTTAGATAGGTTTAAGTAGTTCTAAGTTCTAGGGGACTTCTGGCCTCAGAAGTTAAGTCCCATAGTGCTCAGAGCCATTTTTGAACTACTTAGTTTTTAATTGAGGTTGGCCTACTCTCAACCAAATTGTGTGCTGTTTTAGGTATGTAGGTCATACCCTTATGTTGATTATACTGCACAGTTTGTAGATAGATATATATAGAACACAAGCAGACATATTCGCCGTACCCGTATCAAGAAACTCGCAAACCCATCCAGCATCACATACGACAACCTACACATGAATATGAATTTGATTTTCAGTTTTACCCACATTTAGAAAATTTCACAAATGTAGAGTTTACAAATAAGGAAACAAATCTTATAGTTATCATTGTTGCAAGAAGCCAATCTAGCTTCATTTCCCTTCAAAAATTTCCAGCGAATGCAAAGAAAAACTGAGAATAAAATTAAAAACCCGAAAATTAACTATGTAAATTTCATTTATTGAATGTTTTATGTCGGTTTTTATGTTTTCATTATTATATTTATAATAAACATTAAAATATAGCAAATAGTAAAATTTAGAATGCAGGATGTATGAATTTTCATTGCAGTGACATTATCATGTGATATTATGTTTATTTTGTGTGGGTTTTTAGTTTAAGTCCCGTTTTTCGAAGAAACAAACTTCAACATTTATTTGAATATATTTTTTTTGTGGTGTTAATGTAAATGGTTACATGAAAACCTGAAATGTTTCACTGAAACTGTTGAAAGCAATTTTTATTGCTTTTTTTTAATGTAGGGTTCGTCAGAACGCACATGGGACAGAGTGTGACAAAAAATGACCTGGAAAGCTGAGGCTTAAGACAGCTATTGACAAACGTCATAAGTACAGAAACAGTATAGACTACTCGTAAATAAATATAGACATCTGAAGATGTGGTGAACATAAAAGGAATGTATTGTCAAACACGCGTGTTTTGTGGCATGATTTGTTGGGGTGGCGTGTCGGTAATGGGGTGCCATTCATATCAGAGCGTTATTCCATAAATATTAACTTCTCTGATGCTATAATTTTGACTCTGTGCACTAATGGCACTGCTGTCGTGTCACGTGGTGAGGTGATCCGCGAGCTTGTATAAGTAAATCAGGTAAACGGGTCTCCAAAGTCTGCCCACTGCTGCAGTCGGGCGACAACCTGCGTTCGAGCAGCACCATGTGAATAGATTTTGACCGGTTATGAATCGTATCACGAGCTTCTATGAGGAAGAAAGTTACTTATTTTGCTTTTGTATGTTTGACTTCTTTACTATAATCGTAAACTTCTCGTGTCCTTGTGTAGTGAAAATTTCCACTGATTTTAATTTTGTGGGGACTACAAATGGTGTATTCGGATTGCTTTCTGTGTTGGTGACCCTTCGCCCACTGCTCCAGCTGATGTTGGCCTTGATCACGCCGGTTGAGACTGTGTCTCCCTTCATCTGTCCACTGCTGTAGTCGGCACGGTTACTGCTCGCACTAAGTCTGACCCCTCACACCTGGCCTTGTGTAAGATCGGTTCAAGTGTAAGACTTTCTGGGACCACTGGAAATGTCTCTACGGTTGTCTAAAAACAGGGTTCAGGCGTTACCTCTGGCTTAAAAGCTTAAGTGCCAACTGCAGTAGTTTCAGGTGAATCCTGGCACATGATGGAGCTCCTAAGGGCTACAGCTACCAAGCAGAAGAATTAATCCAGTGTGCACTCATCCCAGATATGGAACGGCTGCTGCCCTATGGCTTGAAGAGAATAGGGTGCAGCCAACTGCACGCGGTGGTTCATGTCGGTAAATGATGTGTGCCGCTTGGGTGGAAAAGGTTCTCCCTGGTTTTTGGTGGCTATCTGAAGTTGTAAGGACAAGCATTCTTGCTTGCAAGATGAAGGCGGGACTCACACTACGTTTAGGACCGTTGACAGGATCGATGACAGACTTCTGGTGCTACGTGGAAGGTCTGAATTAGATGCTCCACTTAGTAGTTCGTGGGTCCATTACACACGAGAAGCGAGAACGAGGGTAGTAGTTTTTGTGTTTAGTGGGCTGCGCGATTCATTAGGTCAGTCGGTCTCAGATAAACACGATTGCAAGTTCAGTTATAGGTGAAACAGGGACCGACGTAGACCTAGTTTCAGAGGCGAAAGATATTCAAAAGCCGAAAACAATTTCAACAGCAAATAAAATGGATTGAAATTAAACAATCGTGGGTCTTATCACTAAATAAAACAAACTACGCCACCTCCTCCACGCTGAAAGCCTCATAGCATAGTTGGCGCGACTTCGTGATCTTAGACAGCGATCTGACTACGCCACGAACCGTCTGTAGCGTGGATACATATAAACAGTTCAGATTTCTGATCATATTTTAAATCTGGATCAGCCTTTTAGTCCCTAGAACCTCTAATGAATTATTTTCTTTTTTTTTTCGTAATGAGGGGCCACAGTAATAATATATTTCTTTAAAGTCAGTACCGCCATTACACGGTTGTTCATTTACAGTGTTAGATTTACACTTACACAATCATGATTTCAGCTTCAAAGTGCCATTATTACGTGTTTCAAGTGTTATAAATTACCTAAGATGGCATACTGTCGTATTAAAATAACAGTCTACTGGCGGTACTGAATTTAAAGAGCTCTGATGAAGTTTCCAGCAGTGAGAGAGGAAACATTTGCCAAGAAATTATGCCTTAGACCACGATTTTAAGTACATAAATCAACTGTCAGCAATATTAAGTATCTGATAGAAGCAGATACTTTATAGTAAGACTGAAGCAGTTAGTTGCACCGTCTTAATGTGGGTTGAGATCATATTCGCCAATCGAAATAAATTAATAATAATTCGTTCCTTTTACCGACTCCCTTCACGCCGACATAGATGATAGATACGATGAAACGCGAAATCAGAATTTGACTCTCATTTCGAACAGGTACCCAACTGATACAAATGTAGTTAGTGATGACAAACACGCAAAAATATCTATTTCAAAGCCCAGACCAAAATTTGCTTCACGCCTTCCTAATAGACAGTCTCTATTTCATACAAACTAACTATGAGTTAAATTCAAAGAACTAGTAGTGACGGCTGTAGTGCCGGTGGTACTCGTAACAAACTGCTCTGTAGGTGGGACAAACGCAGCTAGAATAATACATGAGTGATGCAATTGGGAGTTTCATAGTGGAACTCTGCGCAGCGTGTTATTAGCGGATAGAAGTGAATGTAAGTCCGTATGATTTATTGTAATACTTTCAAAGGCTAACGATCGGCTTTATACGTTAGAGGTGCATCCTCAGATGCATTTAAAGAATCACTTTATGTCTGATGAGATTTACGATACCGAAATGTGCATTTATAAACGAAAGTGTGCTATCCCTCAACGTTTGTCATCAAAATAAAACGTTGCTAAACGCCGATGGAAGGTGTTCTAAAGAAAATCCACAAGCTGTGAAATGTGGTGTAGAAGTTACAATAAGCGGGAAGAGGCTCACTAGGATTTGCACAGTAACACGTACGGTTGTATAGACAATAATGGAGTACATAATTCGAGAATGACCTTCATCGGCTGAGTCAAATCGGTCTACCGAGTATCTTATGGATCTTATGGATACGAAGAGCATCGAGAGAAGCAGTCCCAGAATAGTGACGGAAACATGAGGCGCACACAGTGACGATGCCCCAGAATCGTGATGTAGAGGCTGCGGTGATGATTGGTATCATGGTCTCAGGCATGCTATACGTCCTCAGGCCGAGTGCGTCCCTGCACTGTTAAAGGGCCACTCTGGCAGAAAATCCAAAGAGACTCTGGTCGTATGTAAAGTAGAGTAGCTGCAAGACGTAATCACTAGTTTCACTGCACGATAGCGATGGTAATGTTACCGGTAACAGTGCGCTAAAGTGCCATTACTGAACATGGTTTTCCGAAATTACTTCACTACAGAAAACGCTACACATAATCCAGAATTAAAATCGAGAACAGGTGTCAAAGTAAGTAATTTAGATGTTGGTAACGTTAATGTAACGAAGCAAAGTACTCACTTAATAAAGGCAAGTCTTCCAGTCCGTATAGTATATTAACTACGTCCTTTGGGATCACGCCTGGAAAAAAACAGAGTCATATATAAAAGCTCTCTCAACGAAAGATCCTCACCTAAATCCTGGAAAGTAGCACAAGTAGCACCAACATACAAGAAGGAAGTAACAGCAATCTGCTGAATCATATTCATAGGGGCATATCACTAACACTGATTTGCAGCAGAGTTTTAGAACATAAATTATGTTCCAATAATGCGAAATATCTCGAAAGAAACGAACTGTTGATACACACTCACTTTCTATTCTAAAAATATCGTACGTGTGGAACACAGCCGGCTGTTTATTATCAGGAAATAATAGGAGCTATCAACAGGGAATCTCAATTTTATCCCATATTTCTAGATGTCAAGAAGGCTCTCGACACCTTACCTTCAGAACCGGGCTGTAGCAAATTGGTTGCGGAAGGATATCGCCTCAGTTGTGCTACCATGTTCATCATTTTCACTCGGAAAGGTCGCCGTACGTACCATTTGATGGGAAGTCGCCGAGTGAGAGAGAAGTGATGCCCCGCGCTCCACCAAGAAGAGTTATAGGAAAAGGAAGGAAGGAAGATTAGCGTTTAACATCCCGTCGACCCGATCTAATTAAAGACGGATACAAGCTCGGATATTTCCAAGAACGGCGAAGAAAATAGGCCGTGTGTTTTCAAAGGAACCATCCCCGTATTTATGTGGAGAGATTCAGAGAAACCGCGGAAAATGTAAATCTGGATGGCCGGAGGCAGATTTGAATCGTCATCCGCCAGAATGCGAGTTCTGTGTGATCATCACTGAGCACCCTTGCGTGGTGAGCTGTACGCCCTCTGCAGTTCCTAAGCTGTGCAAAGTAATTAGGAGACAGCCCTCTCACAGAGTTTGCAGCTGTGCTGCCGTTTATTGTCTAATAATGTATTTGAAAATAAAAACGGATTGCGGGATGATTTAGGCCAGGCATCTGTATGAAATGCGTTAATTTATCCTAAATAAACAGAAGTTTGACATCTTGCACGTGACTACCACAAAACTCGTTAAATTTCGGTTACGTGATAAGTAAAAACAAATTTAAGGGGGGTCGATTTAACCACAAAGCACAGAACAGTGAAAGGATAGCTTTTCCGAAACCCAGTAATTGTTTCCCATTGCGACACGAAAGTTTGAAATTTGACTCAAGGTTGTCTACCTGTTTCCTCTGTAATGGTGCAAAACTTTCGCGGCCTCCGACGTCGCTCTCGAATTCGGCGTCGCTTCAAATTGTAAGATGCCGACGCATGCGAAAAAAAGGCCAGACTCAGAAGTTGATGTGAGGCATAAGGTGGGTTAGTGATGTCACATTGGCACTAAATTTCACCTAAATGTTTTCCAAAGGCATCGTGAGCATTTTACACGATGGGAAGGTCGTCGCAGCACCTCTTACTCACATTTCGCCCCTTCCTTCGACGAATCTCCGATGGAGGTCAGATCCGTGACGACCGGCGTTGTAATCGCGGTTTTCTTATGGGTGGCCAAGGGAAAAACTTCAGACGCACCATCCATCATTAGAGACACGAGTAGGCCTCAGGAGGTGTCATAAAGGGCATCAGTGAAATCAGTCCTTCCCCTGGGACATTGATTTGCACACAAAAAAGTGTTCAAATGTGTGTGAAATCTTATGGGACTTAACTGCTAAGGTCATCAGTCCCTAATCTTACACACCACTTAACGTAAGTTATCCTAAGGACAAACACAAACACCCATGCCCGAGGAAGGACTCGAACCTCCGCCGGGACCAGTCCTTTGCTGCAGCGCCCCAGACCCCTCGGCTAATCCCGTGCGGCGGCACACAATGAAATGGTTCAAATGGCTCTGAGCACTATGGGACTTATCATCTGAGGTCATCAGTCCCCTAGACTTTAGAATTACTTAAACCTAACTAACCAAAGGACATCACACACATCCATGTCCGAGGCAGGATTCGAACCAGTGACCGCAGCGGTCGCGCCGTTCCAGACTGTAGCGCCTAGAACCGCTCGGCCACTCCGGCCGGCTAAATAGTACAAAAAAATGCTTGGGTGGAACTTAGGGGTGTTGCCGAATTAGTGGTGCAGTGTAGGGGAGTCTTTAGAGGGATACTTTGCTGATCATTCACGCATGTGTCAGTGTCACACCCCGCGTGGCAACACCACGGGAGGGCGCAAAAGAGCTGAAAGAGCATCATCGCCCTTTGATGCTTCGGATCACTTTCAAATATTGTCAAATGGTTTGAACAGTTCTAGTGATTGCACCATGTGCATCAGATCAAAAGGGCTTGGGCTGCACTCTGCTTAATGTGTTTGCAGGCCCATCGTGTCCTCAGGCAAGGATTGAAACCTCTGATCGATGTCAGCAGTGTCGAAGCTTCTCAACAATGTGGCCCTGTTGCTCATCAAACTGCAGACTGTGGGTTTCGATCACAAAGCGTGCGGGAATCCATGCTTCCAGGGGAAGGGCTGGTTTCACTGAATCCCTGTAAGCCATCCCCTGAGGCTTTTCCTTTCGGTAATCAGCTGCGATGTG
This sequence comes from Schistocerca serialis cubense, assembly GCF_023864345.2. Taxonomy (NCBI): domain Eukaryota; kingdom Metazoa; phylum Arthropoda; class Insecta; order Orthoptera; family Acrididae; genus Schistocerca; species Schistocerca serialis. The sequence goes on from NC_064641.1 coordinate 903,017,592, forward strand.
TCTTACGTGTTCCTTCCGGCCACCAGTAAGAGAGTCGTGTGATTCCAACGGTGGGCGTCGCTGTTCTGGTCTCCATCGCAAAGGCGTCAAAAGAAGGGGGGTGGGGGGGATGTAGGCAAGACAGGGTGTTACGACCGTCCCCTCGTGTAATACATCCATATTGACGTTGTGCTGGATTGTGATGAAATTTGGTGTCAGTGTGACCTCATTTACCCACCTTACACCTCACATGAATTTATGAGCTCTGGCCTTTCTTCGTAAGAGTCGGCACCTTTTTGTTTGTAGCGTCGCTGGGAACTAAAGTTATGTCGCTGGGAGCCATTCCTCTGCACCGTTACAGAGGAGCGTTACTAGGCACCTCCGAGAGAAGTTTCAAACTTTTTCGTCGCTATGGGAGACAGTTACAGGTACCCGAAGAAGTAACTGTTTCAGTGGGTTATTTACTGTATATACCTAAGGATTACAGTCACAAGCAATTTAAATAAGAATCATCACATAGAAAATGTTGTGTAATACTGAGTTACATCGGCAGTTGGGTGTATCCAGTAACAGTATTCCTTCCTCGACTTCTGAAAAAAGGTCGCCCTTGTGTAACAGTTTTTAACTAACCGATGATACTTTGAAATATCAGGCAAAGTAAATTTCCATCGGTACCAGAAGCTAAACTGGAAGAGAGAGTTTTCATTAGTCCTGTCGTTCGGAAACTAGTGAAAGACGAAATATTTCAACAGAAAAATGTAAGAGTACGATATCAGAAGTTCTCAACAAGTTTCTCGGTAGCTATAAGGAACCTTATTACGGGAATATATTACGAAACACGCTGGATTACTTTGAAGCATCGCGTGCCTCAAGGAACTTGAAATTGTGTTTCCCGGAACGCCCGCGTTAGATATATTCCTGAATATCTAGGAACTTTGAGATAGAAAGGGAGAAAAAGACTCCACCGCGACATGAAAGAAATGGGCCGAAATATCAGGTCCTGTGAGATGTCAACATGACAGCTGACTGTAGCTGGATGCAGCACAGAGTGTGTTCTTGTCCATTTCGCAACAGGAAACGTTCTGCAAGGGAGAAGAGAAGATATTAAAATTGAACTTTTGTATTAGCGCTGAGGAATGGAATACTTTATTAAAGTGCTATGAGAGCCTTATTTTACCATGATCTTCTGCACGATTTTTTTTCCAAACATATGCCTTTTGTAAGATATTTCTAGAGCTTCATCATCAATCTGTGAAGAAAAGTCCTTACGCGATGAAGCAAAGTGGCGTTTCTGTATTAACTATACCAATAGCATTAGGTTCACACAAAATGATCAAAAAATTGTAAAGCATAAATTTGTAGTATCGCGTATCTGGCAAGATTAGCCAAATAAAAAACAGCGAAGTTCTGGAAGTGCGAAATACTATGGCCTGAGGTGCAAAATATCGTCTGTAACCGACAAATTTATATTTTCCACTACAACGAACACGCTGGGATACGTATTGAGAGAAGATAACGAAGGAGAATTATTGCTATAGAGGAATAGTGTGTTTTCTACTTTAAGTATATCTTCTCCAATAATTGAGTCGTGCAGTAGAATTAACAGAGACGAGTCTGGAATGCTGATGTTGGTATTGGGGCGGAATAATATTAAGACTGGGACAGGCGCTGCTTGCAGATGGAGGAAAACTAAATGCAAGCCGTGATTGCCTCACCGAGCGGGAAACGAGCGGATGAGTTCAAGCTTGGCGTCGGCCCGCAAATTGGCGGCAAATTTTGCGGGCGCGCGCCGTGCCATGTAGGCAGCCCGCCGAACTAGGCGGTGTGGCGGGTTGCCTGCTCGCGGGCACCCGCCACATCGCATTATGAGGCTGGTAATTGCATTGCGGCCGGCTGTGCTCCATCAGCCTGGTGTCCGCTTGGATGCGGCAGGCAGTGCTTTGAGGACAGCTCAATCCAGGCATTCCTCTAATGGGAGTCTAAGAACAGCTCTGCGGCAATACGGTGCTACCCAGCATTTGTGGACCGTGTAAACTGTTTCTGCTGGGAAATTTTTCAAAACATTTGACCTGTTTTGGCTGCTCTACCAGCCGCTCAACATATTCTCTACATAAGTACAATATATCAGATCTATAATTATCAATATTTCATGCTAAATCGAAAAGGGAAGGATCTCCTTCAAACAACAAACGTAAAAAATAGCATTTTCCTAATTAGGTAAGTGAGCTACTTGGGGAACAGAAGATAAGGACCAGAATGGTAATTTGGTCATATTGAGTATGAAAGTTTGCAGTTGATCCACAAATCTGAATAATGTTACTCTAGCATCCATTTTAATTGATACAGATATAAAAATAACGAGAAGCAGGACGTATCATATGAAATATACCAGGGCTATTCGGAATGTAAGGTGCGATCAGTAGCAAAATAATAACCACGGTCAAAACCAAAAATGTTTTACTTGCAACAGTTACCCACACTTATCAGCTACTTCACTGAGTAGTCGCTGCTCCGCCTGAGACTTTCGTCCTAACATTGTACCAGCTTAACAATACCTTCGTCATAGAAGGCAGTAGCCTGTGCTTTCTGCCAACTCTTCGTTGATGTGCAGCATGTCATCGGTGTCGAATGTCGCCGTCATAGTCAGCGGTTCATTTGAACAGAGATGAAAATCAAGGGAACCAAGTCCACACTGTATAACGGGTGACCAAACACTTCTCATTAAAAAAAAAAAAAAGGTTCAAATGGCTCTAACCACTATGGGACATAGCATCTGAGGTCATCAGTCCCCTACACTACTTAAACCTAACTAACCTAAGGACATTACACACATCCATGCCCGAAGTAGGATTCGAACCTGCGACTGTAGCAGCAGCGCGGTTCCGGACTGAAGCGCCTAGAACCGCTTCGCCACAGCGGCTGGCCCATTTCACACTCTGAAAGGGTGTGCTTATTGACCCTGTGCTGTGCCGCAGAGAATTCTCATGAAGAAGGAAGTGCATGACATCTACGTTGTGGGGACTGCATGAAATCAGGCGAAACATCTCACAGGCATTCACACTAGACCGGAGAAAACTATTTTCCGCGCATCTTTATGGGCTCATTGCGACCTCAGAACTGAAAAAGCCACGTTATGCAGTCTATGGGCGTATTATTGACGCTGTTCAACACAAATATGGAAAGCTTCACAGGATTTTCACACTGTTTTCCTGTTTGTGATAGATCAGAACAGTCCTTGTACAAAAATACACACTTTACTGCAGTGGAGACAGCATTATGTTACGCAAATCACATACGCCAACAACGAAAAATAACGTTAGATAATCATTTGAGGATATCTACATAGTGTTGGTTGAACATAGTTAACCACTCTCATCATAAGACACAGTGATAAGAAAAATCAGTTGTGAACAGGAGATATATAATCTCAGAAGGTCACAACATGGGCCACTATTTTCTTTTCGGTTAATCCGCATCCGTTGTATTTTAATCAGAGAGTAAGAACTGGGATTGCCTACCAAATTTCTTGGAATTTACTTTGTGTCAGACGCCATGGCATTATGTCCATCTGATGAATAAAGAGGATCGGCATTCAGAAGTCACCACCTACCTGCATACATTCCTTCTGTTGACAACCAGATACACTCTAAACATTAAAGTTACCAATTTCCCTGAACGTTCTAATCTTTGCATCACATTGGTTTAACCTAGTTTCTCAGGATGTTTAAGAGCACAGGTGCTATGTACATGTTATCTGCAGTTTTTTTCACAACAAGATACATATTCCCTCACCTGTATTACATCTCTTCTGCTTGAACATGCATCTCAACGTACTCTGAGAAGATCTCTGTTCTTCTGCTCCTTCATGACAGGTGTCTGAACCAGTGACAGACTGCTCGATATATACACCATCAAGGCTTCAACAGCATCCATTCAATAATGCATTTCTGGAACATAATGGTATGTACATGCACTTTACATTAGGTTCGTGAAACACACTAAGTAAAACAGATTTTCAAATCCAAATACTTCTGAGTCATCTGAATCGCGGGCAATGTTCTCAGGATCTTGGCAGAATACATCAGGATCACTAAGAACATCTTCGTTTATAGTAATTCGTCAAAATGTCTGTAATCTCTGTAAACGTACATGAATTCCTCTTGGCACCAGCCATTTTATCTGTACCTTATCATTACGTTCCCACAGCAGGTAGCCATGTACGTTTACAATGAAGCAACACACTCACTTTGCTTGAGTGAAATTAAAACCTTTTGCTCTAGTATTACATTCTGCTGGTAATAGGCAGCGCCGAATGCTCTATAACCCGAAACACACGGCCGAGTGTTTGAGGGCAGTTATTACTCTTACTTTCTTTAGGCAGTGTTGAAACTGTAACACCAGCAGTGCGTGGAAATTAGTGTTTTAAAGTTTTTGACGTCTACAGCTCCATCGAGTACAATGAAAGTTATTCTCTGATATTTTAACACACGTTCTGCCAGCCTGCCAAAGTGATTTCTGTATGTTCTTTTCTTCGCGTATTCTGAGGAGAACTTCCTCATTACTTACCAGTACTCCTAATTTTAAAATATATTTGGTTACAGTGCATCTCAAATGCTTCGATTCTCTTTTGTTCCGGTATTCCTACAGCCTGTGATTCACAACCGTACGAATTTTGGATAGTAGTTTGCATGCTCGTTCCCCATCGATTATGGAAGTTCCGATTCAGTGATGTTTATCTCCTGTGCCTTGCTCAATTTAAAGCACTCCAAACCTCTTTTCATTTCTGGCTCTAATATTGTAAATCAGATTAGCAAAAGAATTTACACGTGTTATAAAAAGATTTAAGTGACTGAATGTGTTTGTATATATGCATGTTCCACAAGTTCCTCTAAACCACTGGACAGATTTCTACCAACGTTGATACAAATGTACCTTGCTGTCAGGAGACAATCACTGGGGGGGGGGGGGGGGGGGGTAAGAGCCGTCTACCTACCAAAGGGGTGGGGACGGAGTTAGAAAGAAGCGTAGCCTGCCACGCGTAAATTTCTGGAATTAATGCATACAGTATACAGGTAGTGAAGGGAGACGAAAATTTAATAGTCATGGGTGACTGGAATTCGTCAGTAGGAAAAGGGAGAGAAGGAAACATAGTAGGTGAATATGGATTGGGGGGAAGAAATGAAAGAGGAAGCCGTCTGGTAGAATTTTGCACAGAGCATAACGTAATCATAGCTAACACTTGGTTCAAGAATCATAAAAGAATCATAAAAGAAGGTTGTATACATGGAAGAATCCTGGAGATACTAAAAGGTATGAGATAGATTATATAATGGTAAGACAGAGATTTAGGAACCAGGTTTTTAATTGTAGGACATTTCCTGGGGCAGATGTGGATTCTGACCACAATCTATTGGTTATGAACTGAAGAAGCTGCCAAAAGGTGGGAATTTAAGGAGATGGGACCTGGATAAACTGAAAGAACCAGAGGTTGTAGAGAGTTTCAGGGAGAGCATAAGGGAACAATTGACAGGAATGGGGGAAAGAAATACAGTAGAAGAAGAATGGGTAGCTCTGAGGGATGAAGTAGTGAAGGCAGCAGACGATCAAGTAGGTAATAAGTCGAGGGCTAGTAGAAATCCTTGGGTAACAGAAGAAATATTGAATTTAATTGATGAAAGGAGGAAATACAAAAATGCAGTAAATGAAGCAGGCAAAAAGGAATACAAACGTCTCAAAAATGAGATCGACAGGAAGTGCAAAATGGCTGAGCAGGGATGGCTAGAGGACAAATGTAAGGATGTAGAGGCTTGTCTCTCTAGGGGTAAGATAGATACTGCCTACAGGAAAATTAAAGAGACCTTAGGAGACAAGAGAACCACTTGTATGAATATCAAGAGTTCAGATGGCAACCCAGTTCTAAGCAAAGAAGGGAAGGCAGAAAGGTGGAAGGAGTATATAGAGGGTTTATACCAGGGCGATGTATATGAGGACAATATTATGGAAATGGAAGAGGATGTAGATGAAGACGAAATGGGAGATAAGATACTGCGTGAAGAGTTTGACAGAGCACTGAAAGACCTGAGTCGAAACAAGGCCCCGGGAGTAGACAACATTACATTAGAACATCTGATGGCCTTGGGAGAGCCAGTCATGACAAAACTCTACCATCTGGTGAGCAAGATGTATGAGACAGGCGAAATACCCTCAGACTTCAAGAAGAATATAATAATTCCAATCCCAAAGAAAGCAGGTGTTGGCAGATGTGAAAATTACCGAACTATCAGTTTACTAAGTCACAGCTGCAAAATACTAACGCGAATTCTTTACAGACGAATGGAAAAACTGGTAGAAGCGGACCTCGGGGAAGATCAGTTTGGATTCCGTAGAAATGTTGGAACCCGTGAGGCAATACTAACCTTACGACTTATCATAGAAGAAAGATTAAGAAAAGGCAAACCTACGTTTCTAGCATTTGTAGACTTAGAGAAAGCTTTTGACAATGTTAACTGGAATACTCTCTTTCAAATTCTGAAGGTGGCAAGGGTCAAATACAGGGAGCGAAAGTCTATTTACAATTTGTACAGAAACCAGATGGCAGTTATAAGAGTCGAGGGGCATGAAAGGGAAGCAGTGGTTGGGAAAGGAGTGAGACAGGGTTGTAGCCTCTCCCCTATGTTATTCAATCTGTATATTGAGCAAACAGTAAAGGAAACAAAAGAAATATTCGGTGTAGGTATTAAAAATCATGGAGAAGAAGTAAAAACTTTGAGGTTCGCCGATGACATTGTAATTCTGTCAGAGACAGCAAAGGACTTGGAAGAGCAGTTGAATGGAATGGACAGTGTCTTGAAAGGAGGATATAAGATGAACATCAACAAAAGCACAACGAGGATAATGGAATGTAGTCAAATTAAATCGGGTGATGCTGAGGGAATTAGATTGGGAAATGAGACACTTAAAGTAGTAAAGGAGTTTTGCTATTTAGGGAGTAAAATAACTGATGATGGTCGAAGTAGAGAGGATATAAAATGTAGACTGGCAATGGCAAGGAAATCGTTTCTGAAGAAGAGAAATTTGTTAACATCGAGTATAGATTTAAGTGTCAGGAAGTCGTTTCTGAAAGAATTTGTATGGAGTGTAGCCATGTATGGAACTGAAACATGGACGATAACTAGTTTGGACAAGAAGAGAATAGAAGCTTTCGAAATGTGGTGCTACAGAAGAATGCTGAAGATAAGGTGGGTAGATCACGTAACTAATGAGGAGGTATTGAATAGGATTGGGGCGAAGAGAAGTTTGTGGCACAACTTGACTAGAAGAAGGGATCGGTTGGTAGGACACGTTTTGAGGCATCAAGGGATCACAAATTTAGCATTGGAGGACAGCGTGGAGGGTAAAAATCGTAGAGGGAGACCAAGAGATGAATACACTAAGCAGATTCAGAAGGATGTAGGTTGCAGTAGGTACTGGGAGATGAAGAAGCTTGCACAGGATAGAGTAGCATGGAGAGCTGCATCAAACCAGTCCCAGGACTGAAGACAACAACAACAGTATTTGAGATTAGAAAAATGACTTGTAACCAACTTTAGACATAATTTTAAACCTTTAAGAAAGTTTTTCTCCCTGATACCCTCTACTATTTATGATAGGATGTTTATCATTTACTTCCTTTCCGCTAATCAAAAAAATGGTTCAAATGGCTCTGAGCACTATTAGACTTAACATCTGTGGTCATCAGTCCCCTAGAACTTAGAACTACTTAAACCTAACTAACCTAAGGACATCACACACATCCATGCCCGAGCCAGGATTCAAACCTGCGACCGTAGCAGTCGCGCGGTTCCGGACTGAGCGCCAAGAACCACTAGGCCACCGCGGCTTTCCGCTGATCACGCAGTAAAAGTACAGTATGAGGCATGACATTATAATTTATTACTTCTTTACTACTAACTTCATTCGCGACACGTATTACAGGCAGTACGCACATACTGTGTGTTTCTGTAAGAGTGTGCAGCAATGTAACAGAACACAGAAAATGCTCCATTCAACACTTTGAGATAGTGAACCAGGGGTCGGAGAAGCCAGCTTAAGCCGGTTGAAAGTAAAATTGTCTGTCATTCTGTCTAGCATTGCTATTTAACAGCTTATTTACAACAAACATGCGTGCAAGTTTACTTGTCCTGTGCTGTTTATTTACATGTACATTCTTTATTTCCTGCAACGAAAGAAGGAGTAAGAGCCTGATTACCAGCAAATCACGATGCAGGTTTTGTAAGGTGGTTCTGTATCATCGTATTTACATTGTCCCATGACAGAACATGCTATGAATCAATGACGAACCCATTCATAATTCAGTGCTATTCAGAGACGTACAGTACAATAAAAATGGAGCAGTACCGCTGCAGTACTTCCTTGTATCTAGATTGGAAGGCAAGGTCCACTGCGTGCGAGGTCACCTGACCGGGGTTCCCTTGATTATTTCCTAAGGGGATATCTGAAGTTACTTGCGACTGATATCCCAGTAGATGAGTTGGAATTAGTTGCCAGAACTGTAGCTGCCTGCGATTTGATTCGAAATACATCAGGTATATTCGTCAGGGTGCGAAAGAATCTTGTTCGCTGATGTCATGCTTGCACAGAGGTTGATGGCCATCAGTTTCATCACATTTTGTATGATATAGTACAAATAGTAAGCTCATTGTGTTAATGGCGATATTTGCAGCCAACCAACCTAAATAAAAATATACACAGTATTGTGATTTTATTCCTAGTATCTCCTTCAGCTGACTTCCCCGACCTCAAGTTCCCTACACCAAATTGTTCAGTGGAGCATCCTCTGTATCCTTTCAAATTTTTGCACGCTCTTACTGAAACAACCTGTATACCACTAAATGTAAGTTCAGAATTGTATCATTGTACAGCTCATAATTCAAGCGATATGAAGTCATAAACAGTGATATACAGTGTGATTATAACTTAAGTTAAATTTTCAAACCATTGGTCAAAATGACGCCAAATTGCAACGGAATATTATCGGAGAAGGGGGAAAACATATGGCAGAAGAAAAACAAATAGTTACGAAATGTAGCAAGAGATGTCATTGTAAGCATCAAAATTGATAGTGGTGGACTACAAATGACAAATGAATCATACAACAATGCCTTAGGTGTACCTCTAACGTAAAACGAACTGTACTACTCAGCGTGCGTGGGTGTACGGATGTGATACCGCTAGTTACGTAAGCCTACCCACAACAGCAAGGTCATATCACGTCAAATGGAAAAAATCTGTTTGTAGTTGCAGCGAGGCCTAAAATCCACATAAGAAGCATCACTCATATCGGTTTTTGAATTTCCTGAGCCAAAAAACCGCATTAAAGCACCATTCAAAATCAAATAAAATTATTACTTTCCGTGTGACTGGAGCAAAACATGTTCAATATGATCAAAGGCGGCCTCCTGGGCAGGTCCCCACTGAAATCGCTCGCCTTTAGGGCGTAACTCATTTAAGGGTGCCGTCAACTCAGCAAAATTGGGCGCGAAACGTCAAAAGTAATTCGCCATGCCTATAAATTTAGCGATTCCCCGCTTATCAACATGAGGAGGCAATGCTCTCAGGGCTTTCGTCCGCTCTTGATCAATGCGAATACTCTGACCCGAGACAATATGGCCCAAGGATACCTCCCGCCTAGCTAGCGTAATTTTACTAAGTTTAACAGACCAGCTCGCTGTAACCTCAAAAGAACTTGCCGAATATGCTCCCAATGATCGTCAAACGAACGGCTATAGATAACCAAGTCGTCCAAATAGTTATAGACAGAAGCTAACTTCAAAGTTATTATCCAACAAACGGGGAAGCACCGCCGCTCCGGTAGCTAACCCAAAGGGGACTCTGTTAAACTCGAACAAGGTCCAATCAGTACAAAACGCAGTGACGTGTTTACATTCCTCAGGCAGCGGAATTTGATGATAGGCCTGATTCAAATTAAGACCAGTAAACCAATTAGCATCGGCACACCAGTTAAAAGAATTATGCAAATCCGGCAAGGGTACTGATTCGAGTACAATCTTGGTGTTTAAACACCGGTATCAACGACAGGTCTAAAATCGCGCCCCTGCTCGTTAGGTACAAGAGAAATTGGAGAAGCAGAAGTAGAGGGTCTGGCGACTCCCTTGTTCCAACATCTGAGATATCTTAGTGTTGAGTATGTTAACTGTTGTGGCGTAACAAGCCAGTTACGCCACACTGAGAAGGGAGCCGAAAGGCACTCGTACACACACGCCGACTGGCGTCAAGTCTGGAACAGGATACGTTATGACTGCTATAAAGAAAATACGTAGCTTTGGAATATACTTAACTTTTAATCTTTGTTGGTTTACAACGTTCTTCTTGAGACATTTATACGATAACTCTCAAACTAGGTAAGGCTAATGGCGCCTTGCTAGGTCGTAGCCATGGACTCAGCAGAAGGCTATTCTAACTGTCTCTCGGAAAATGAGAGGAAGGCTTCGTCCGTATTGTCGCTAGCAATGTCGTCCGTACAACTGGGGCCGAGTGCTATATCGTATCTCGAGACCTGCCTTGTGGTGACGCTAGGTCTGCGATCACACAGTGGCGACACGCGGGTCCGACATGTACTAAAGGGACCGCGGCCGATTTAAGCTACCACCTAGCAAGTGTGGTGTCTGGCGGTGACACCACATTCCTCCCCCGCAAATCGGCGAACGGTCGTGTTATAAGGCTTCCGCCCGCCGTGGGGAGGACCCCATGATGACGTATGCGATGAGGTGGGGAGCCTAACAACAGGCGAGGCTGTGCCACCCGCACCCGGCCATTCGGTCCGAGGGGAGCTAGGAAACGCCTGAAAACCTAGTCCAGGGTGAACGTCAACATGCGGTGTATGCGCCCGTAAAGAGACAGGAGGGGCCGAAGGGTCGACCTCCATTGCGTCGGGGTAGCCGACGCGCGAAGACGCCATGTGGTCCGGAGCGGGCAAGAGTTCCATAGCGGAGGACAGCTGGTCACGGGAAGCGATCGGCGGCGCATGACCCAGGGAGGCGCTTGGCGGCTGAAGCGAAGCGTCGAATGCGGGCGGCGCCGGCGGGAGAACAGGCGGCGGCGGCTGCGGCAGCTCGTCGCCATGGGGCAAAATGGAAGGCAGCGTCGGTAACACCTGGGGATGAGGCGAGCCAGTAGATGGGTCCCCAGGGCGCTGACCGGACGGCACCGTCGCTGAAAGCAGACGGGGAGCGGCAGAACCCGTGCGACGACAGAGGCGCAGCTGATTGAGGTGCCGACGCACCTCACCAGAGGCCCCCAAAACCAAATACATCGCGCGGCCGAGGCAGCGAATAATGCGCCCTGCGAGCCAACGCCGTGAACCTCGATAGTTGCGAAAGAATACAACGTCGCCTGGAGCAAAGGCAGGAGTCTGCCGCTGCACAGGAACCTGATGCGGCGGATGCAGCAAAGACATCAAGGTTCGATGCGGACGACCGTGGAGCAACTCAGCCGGCGAGCGACCATCTCGGGGCTGAGAGCGATACGAAGACAAAAAGAGCAACAACGCGTCCTCCCGAGAATGCGACTCTTTCAACTTCAACATCTGTGACTTGAAAGTCCGGACCAATCGTTCAGCGGCACCGTTTGACTGAGGCGAAAACGGCGCGGATGTCAGATGTTGAATACCATTGGCCTGGCAGAATGACTGAAATTCTGCGGACATGAATTGTGGGCCATTGTCGGAAACAATAGTCTGCGGAAGACCTTCAATGCAAAAGATAGCAGACAACGCTTGGATGGTGGCGGAGGACGTCATGGAAGACATCCGGACAACAAAAGGAAAATTACTGAAGGCATCGACCAGAACCAACCATCGAGCATTCCAGAATGGACCAGCAAAATCAATGTGCAAGCGTTGCCAAGGGGAAGCGGCCTTAGGGCATGCAAAGACTTTCCGCGGCGGCGCGGATTGTTGTTCGGCACACGTCATGCAAGAAGAACACATATTCGTAATCGCAGCATCGATTCCGAACCAAGTACAGTGCTGACGAGCAAGTTGTTTCGTTTGCACTATACCCCAATGTCCTTGGTGAAGAAGCCGTAAAACAGAGGACTGTAACGAACGTGGGACCACTACTCTGGACTGATCATTATCAGAACGCAACAACAAAACACCACGTCGAACAAAACGTCTCTCCTTGTGAGCAAAAAATCGGCGAACCAATGGATCCTCGATCCGAGACTTTGACAAAGGCCATTGCGTAGCAACAAAACGCAAAACGGTAGCAAGGACAGGGTCAGCAGCTGTGGCTGTAGCTACACGACGAAAATCAATCGGAAACGATTCGACCACGTCATCGGTTTCCGAATCAATGAACAGGCAAGCAAGTTCGGAAGAATCGAATGCTTTATCCTCAGCAACAGGCAAACGGGACAACGCATCGGCGTTTCCGTGCTTGGCAGTGGACCGATACAAGATATCGTAGCGGTACTGCGAGAGGAAAATAGACCAGCGAATGAATTTCTGCGCTGTACGTGGAGGTACAGGCTTGGTCGGATGAAAAAGCGACGTCAAAGGTTTGTGGTCTGTGATGATAGTAAGTGACGACCATACAAGAAATCATGAAACTTAGTAACACCAAACACGAGAGCCAAAGCTTCTTTCTCTATCTGGGAATAATTTCTTTGCGCAGACGAAAGCAATTTTGACGCAAAGGCAATAGGGCGATCGTGCGAGCCAGCTTTGTGCGCAAGCACAACACCGATCCCGAAATCCGACGCATCAACCATCAACAAAAGGGGTTTCTGGGGATCGAATGGCGTAAGCCAAGTATTAGAAAGTAACGCCGATTTCAACTGGCGAAAGGCGAGTTCGCATTCCGTCGTCCAGACGAACGGAACACCTTTACGGCGTAAGCGATGAAGCAGAGCTGAAATGGAAGAAGCGCGCGGCACAAATTTATGATAATAGTTAATTTTAACCACCACACTCTGTAGCTGCTTCATATTTTGTGGCGAAGGCAATTCTTGTATGGCACAGAGGTGCTCTGGACTCGGATGTATGCCTTGGGCATTAATGACATGTCCCAGGTATGGTAAGTCACGAGCAAAAAACACACATTTGTCCTTCCGCAAGCGAAGACCATTTTGTCGCAAGACCTGAAATAAGGTTTGTAGGTTCGCAAGATGATCTTCTTCTGTCTGTCCGGAGATCACTATATCGTCCAGATAGTTTGCTGCAGTAGGGACCGACGCAGAAATAGTTTGTAAATATTGCTGAAACAATGCAGGGGCGGATGCACACCCGAACGGCAGTCTTTTGAACCTGTACAATCCAAGATGCGTGTTAACCACCAGTACGCGCTGGGATTCGTCGTCCACCGGTATTTGCAAGTACGCATCGGCTAGGTCCAACTTTGAAAAATATTTTCCCGGGCACAGTTTAGCAAAAAGGTCTTCCGGGCGGGGCAAAGGAAAAGTAGCAGTCACTAGTTGTGGATTCACTGTGGCCTTGAAGTCCACACAAAGTCTCAATTTTCCGGAAGGTTTTGGCAAAATTACTAAGGGTGAGGCCCAGAGAGAAGCTTGCACACGTTCAATTACACCCTGTGATTCTAGATCGTTTAATGTTCCTGCGACCTCATCACGCAATGCGTGGGGAACATTGCGCGCTCTGAAAAATTTCGGTTGCGTGTTGACTTTCAGTTCCAAATGTGCTTCATAGTTTTTAGCGCAACCTAAGCCCGGCGCAAAAATGTCCGCAAATTCGTCACACAGACGAGAAACACTGTCTGAAGGCACAGTTTGATTCACTGATAGGACCTGATTTACAATAGACATGTTAAACAACTGAAATAAATCTAAGCCAAACAAGTTCACTGCAGTAGAAGAACGAAGAACGTAAAATGACACACGTTTTGTATGTCCCTTGTATGTGGCAAGAAGGCTGCACTGTCCTAACACAGGTATATCCTGTCCTGAATAACTATGTAACTTAACATTTGCGGCACACAACGGAGGTGCGCCCAGTTGTTTGTACGTGTCGTGATTGAGCAATGAAACTGCAGCTCCGGTGTCGAGCTGGAATGGTATGACCTTGCCATTAAAGTCCAAATCTACAAAAAGTTTATTGTCCTGCTGACGACAAGAGCGACTGTCTCGTGCAATTTGAACAGACACTGGTACAGAATCACTTGCTAATTGACGTGATTTCCGGCGACGTCGACGCACAGTTTTTGTGGGACGAACACAGTCACTGTTAGAGAAAGTGGCACTGGACGGGGTGGAAGTAACGACATGAATGTCCATGGGCGAAGGTCGACGAGCCTGAGTGTCCTTGGTTCGATTCCGGCGCAAAGCAAAGGGCCTGGAATGGTTGTGATTGTCTGATCTGAGCTTTTTCTGGCAAACACTTTGAACATGTCATTTCCTATTGCAGAAAAAGCAAATAGCTTGGCGTGACGGGCAATGTTCACGCGAATGTCTAGTAGCACACCGCGGGCATGATTTCACTGCATTTGTGCGCTGGCGGGGCACACCTGGTTTGGAGCGCGGTGGCAGCTGCGTCGAAGTGCGCGAGGGTAGGTTACGGGGCCGCGCAGCGCGTCCAGCGGACCGGTTAATGTTACACACGGCTGGCGAAGTTTCAAAAGATTCCTGAGCACAGTCAAGTGTGTCTTGTCTATCCAATATGTCTATCACTTGTTGAAGGGAGGGATTAACCAGTTTCAAAATATGCTCCCGTATGCGAACATCAGAAACGTTCTGTGCAATTGCATCACGTACCATTGTATCTGAATAAGAAAGGCCACAGTCACAGTCAAAGGCACAGTCCCTTGTAAGGCCTTGCAAAGTTGCAACCCACTCCCTATGAGTTTGACCGGCCGTACGTTTTGTACGAAAAAACGTATACCGTTTTGCAACCACATTAACTGTTTCTTTGAAATAGGCATCTAAAGCAGACAAAATTTCGTCGTAGGACAGAGTTGCTACGTCGCGTCGGGGAAACAATTTCACTATCACACGGTAGGTGGACACACCGACACAAGAAAGCAAACACGGCTGCCGCTCATTACCTTGAATTCTGTAGGCGGCTAGATGAAAGCCAGACCGGCGGGACCATTCTGGCCACGATTCTTGCGCCGGATCGTAGTGCCTAAAAGGCGGTGCAACTGCGAGATGTGGCTGCGGTAGCGGTGAAGCGGCGGCTGCCGCATCGGTTTGAATGGCACGTTGACCCTGGACGAGCTGTCCAAGGGCATCCTATAACGCCTGCGTCTGCTGATTCTGCAAGCGATAAAATTCGGACAGTACATCTGGCGAAGCCATGACACAAGTAAATGTAAGCAATCAGAAAGAACACTTCTCTCGTCGCCAATCTGTTGTGGCATAACAAGCCAGTTACGCCACACTGAGAAGGGAGCCGAAAGGCACGCGTACACACACGCCGACTGGCGTCAAGTCTGGAACAGGATATGTTATGACTGCTATAAAGAAAATACGTAGCTTTGGAATATACTTAACTTTTAATCTTTGTTGGTTTACAACGTTCTTCTTGAGACATTTATACGATAACTCTCAAACTAGGTAAGGCTAATGGCGCCTTGCTAGGTCGTAGCCATGGACTCAGCAGAAGGCTATTCTAACTGTCTCTCAGCAAATGAGAGGAAGGCTTCGTCCGTATTGTCGCTAGCAATGTCGTCCGTACAACTGGGGCCGAGTGTTATATCGTATCTCGAGACCTGCCTTGTGGTGGCGCTAGGTCTGCGATCACACAGTAGCGACACGCGGGTCCGACATGTACTAAATGGACCGCGGCCGATTTAAGCTACCACCTAGCAAGTGTGGTGTCTGGCGGTGACACCACATTAACCTTTGGTGGTGAGAGGTGGTTGGAGATTGCCTAAGCGGGGTGTCATCGGACAAGCGGATATGACATTCAAGAACACTGATGACACCGAGATTATCGCTAAGCAGTTGAGGAAAACTGTTCAACGAATCGCTTAACTGAGACGCCTGATTAGGCAAGAGATGGGCCAGATAGAATTCATTAGATGCCACCTGTACGCCGAGGGTCCCGGAAGTTCACCATGCACCAGGTCTAGAGCACTCGCAAAGGCCAAACTTCCTGCCAGGAGAGAACCTAAAGGAAAAGGTGCATCCGGAATAATACAAAATGAGCCGAGTTTTATAAATAAAGTCGCACCCCAATATTAGATTAACAGGCAATCCCTTAACCAAGGCTAAAGATACAGGCCAGGAAAAATCGGCACCGACACACTCCCCTGGGCCAACCCCTGGAAAGGTAACACCATTGGCGATCGGTCAACCTACATATCTGCACTGGGGACGGGACCGAGTTAAGCCTAGTAAGTTGGCTCAAGTTCCAAAAACCAATCATAACTCAGTAATGACACTGAACTACCAGAATCCAAGAGAGCGCAAATGGGATCGCCCCCTACTCGAGAACAAACATAAGGCAAAGGGGATGATGCGGGTGCGACTACGCGCGTACACCAAGGCCTAAAGTTTGGAACCCGGGTTCGCGTACCAACCCGTCGAGGCTAATCACAAGAGCGTACCAAATGAGGTGAAGTACCGCATCTAAAACAACGCCTGGGTTCCCTTCTGCTAACTCCCACGGATGTGGGTAATCCGGAATCGGACCCTCTATCACTCCCTACAACCTCCACACGCCCATGGCTCTAAAGGGGTAAAGCGGATGCTGCCACAACTACATTACGGAATTCTCCCCAGGTCTCAGACTGCTTATCGAAAACAAAATGCGACTTATCCGCCGCACGCATTCCCTTGAGAAAGATAGAAACTAATTCGCGTTCAGACAATTCAACAAGTAAGGCCAAGGAGGCTGTGTGGACTCTATCGACATACTGATGTAACTGCTCGTCACCCCGCTGCACCTCCGAAATGAGGCGCACTCAAGTTGTTTCCGAACCCCGATGGTAAATCTGACTAATTACAAGCCCCCGTATGTTTTGCTAGGTAAACTCTTCGGCCATGGCCCGTGAGAGCATGTTCTGCAACTCGCCTCCGGCTAGCGGATATAGCAACGACAGGATTACGTGGTGCTGGACGCGAAAGCCGGCCGCGTGCTGGTCGTGACGAACCAACAACCACAATAGCTTTTCTACTCGATCAATCCGCTCTACAATCAATTCGGTCAGACCCTGAAAGAAATAAGCCAGAGGGTTAGGCAGCTTAGCAAAGACGTTATCTAATTTAGCAGCCGCTGTAACAGTGTCACCGCCGGCTTGACCCTCATGTTCCCCCTGATAGCAAAGTCACTATCTTCAAACTTCCTCCCATCCAACGCTAAGCACGTAAGGTTAAACTGCAACGCGCTCACCAGAGTTCCCAACTCAGCGGCAGAATTTTTGTGACGCCCTCCAAACTCAAACGAACCAAATCAGCCACCCGATTAGTTAAAAGCGCCTACTGTGCCCCCACCCGACCCAACTGACTGGCACTAGGTTGGGTTCCTTCTAGAGCACCAATAGTATCATCAAGACATTTAAGGGCCTCACCAAAAATCGAATGGCCGCACCTGTCTCAAGGATCACTGGCGAGGTGACGTCAACCGGATGCAGCATGGCAGCACGCAAATGGGCTACCTAATCCGGAACACTGCCCTCCGTCGGTTGACGCCTCACTGCCAACTCGTAAACAAGATGGTCTCTTCACAGCAGACCGATTCCCGAATACTGTCTGACTGCTATTATCTTAACACCTGAAACAATACCACCACA
Source organism: Schistocerca serialis cubense (assembly GCF_023864345.2). Lineage (NCBI taxonomy): Eukaryota > Metazoa > Arthropoda > Insecta > Orthoptera > Acrididae > Schistocerca > Schistocerca serialis. The sequence goes on from NC_064641.1 coordinate 903,035,339, forward strand.
CCAAACAATACGATACCACAAACAGAATAGAAACAAGAGTGAAACTGACGGCAACTTAGGTTGGTAAGCAAGACAGTAACAACGCTCTGCTACAACTCCAGGTAAACCCGATGGGCAGAACAGGTAACAGGATTGTGGGAAGGGCTAAGTGTTGAGATCAGTTTCTGCTTCTAATTGTCAGTTATTGAAAGTGAATAACCTTTACAATCAAAGCGGCACATAGCCGACTGTTTACCGAATGCAGCTCGTTCACGCCTAAAGGCCTCCAACAAGAAACCTTAGCAAGATAAACACCCAATTATGATAGCAAAAAAAAAAAAAAAAAAATCAAGAAACAACATAAGCAAGGTTCAATACAAATGACTGAGGGCCACAATTAAATTCCAAAGTTTTAGAATATATTGCCATAGACCTTTAAAGGCCGAGGGCCAGTGATAAATCTTAAAAAGGAAATTAAAATTCCATTAAGATGGCAATAAAATCATTTGAAACTCCAAAAGGCAACATAGGCAAGGTGAAACACAAATGACTGAGGGCCAAAATAAATTTCAAAACTTCAGAATATATTACCATAGACCTTTAAAGGCAGAAGGCCAGCATTTTTAAGAACAAGAAATCTTAAAAATCAACAAGATAAACTGAGGGCCACAATTAAAATTCAGAATTTTAAAATATATTACATAATATTCAAAGGCAAAATTGCGTATTGCTTAAGGTTGAAAGATTAATTTAAAAATTAATTTTGCCAAATTTTAAGTAAACAAACAAAAACCATAAGCCTAAAATTTAAAATAGCTGTCAACAGATAATTAAACACCTGTGGCACTCAGAAGGCCTCCCGGGAGGTCGGTCTGCGCTCGTTCACTCAGGTGAGACAGGTGGTGAGCCCAACTATACTTGATCCGTCGGAACCCAACCGAGGGACAGCAAGGGACCGACGGACACAACTACTTCCTTCCTGTTAATCAGTACATGAAAACTGGCAATGTTCCAAACGTGATAATCCACAATGAAGTACGTATTAGCTGTCAAAATTACACACCATGTTGGACAGCGACAACAGGTGAGGAAAGAACGCTGCCTGAAATTACGTTAGCGGCCAGGGCAGGTAACCAGAACACTAACGGCCACTAGACAGAAAATTCCGCTGGTACACTTGAATTTGAAACACAGTAATAGTGAACTTCGCTCAAAAGGACACTGCCTAAATTTACGTCAGTGACCAGGGCAGGTAACCAGAACACTAACAGCCACAAGACAGAAAATTCCACTGGCGCACTCAAATCGTTGTAGACTGAGACAGTTAATTGGACCGCATGGCGGCTGAATCTCAGCAATAGAATCCCACGGTGTTGCTCACCAAAGAACCTCCCCAACAGCAAACCACCAAAGCGGACCACCACAACATGAACAGACGTGGCTTGGCTAGTTGAAACCGCTACTCAACTTTGACGTCCTGGGTCGGTGAACCACGAAGCTCGTAGCGATCAGACATCTCCACACACGTTCCGACACTGCGCAGGGCTACTAGTGGCCTCAGCTGACTGCACCGCGCGGAGATAACCTCCCTTATCCTCAACAACCGACCAACTAACTCCACACCCCCATGCTGGAAACTATATGCACCAAAACAAAGATGGTACACGGTGCAAATATAGATACACATCTCTGTTGCCATACGTAGAAGGAAGAAGAGCCCCAACGTAACCGCGACAAGGGCGGGAAACCAAACACGGATAGACAGCGAAGTACACTATAACGCATACTTCGGGGAGAGCACTGCTCAATCCGTATGGTGACCGCCGCTGCGTGAGTCGTTTGGAGGGAGGTCAGCTGGAGCCTGTAGTATTGAATCGCACGCAATTTGTTTTGCATCGTCAATCTGAGGGTGCGATAGTTACAGTAAACTGGCGGTGGAACATCGGAAACAAGCAACATTACCCCCAGAAGAACGTCCCTACGGTGACAGAAGCCGCGTTAGTCGTTTGGAGAAAATTTGCCTGGTGCCTGTAATACTGAATAACGGCACAATTTGTGTGTTCCATCGTCAATTTGAGGTTTCGAGGCTTACAGTAAACTGGCTGTGGTGCATCGGAAACAAGCAACTTGAATCCCAGGAGATCGTCAATTTGATTACCGTAGCGGTGTTATGTGATTGGAGAGAAGTAAGCAATAGGATGAAATATTGAATGTTGACGAAATGTGTGTGTTCCATCGTCAATGTGACGGTGCGAGGGTAAAAGTTAACTTTAAGAGGTGCATAGGATAAAATCAACTGGTCTCCCACGAACGTACAAACATGGGCCGTACGCGTTAGTCGCTTAAAGAGACGTCAGCGGGAGCCTGTAGTAGTTCATCGTGTTGCAACTTGTTTCTCCCATTGTCAATGTGAGAGTGCGAGGGTTACAAAAAACTGACAGTCGTACATCGGAAACAAGCAACTTGTCTCCCAGGAGAACGTCGATAATGTGACTGTAGCCACATTGGTCGCTTTGAGGCAGTCGTGCATCGGAAACAAGCAAATTGACTCCCAGGAGGACGTCCATATGGTGACCGTAGCCGCGTTATTCACTTGGAGGGAGGACGCCTGTTGCCAGTAGTACTGAATCACGTCGCAATTTTTGTGTTGTATCGTCAATGTGAGACTGCAAGGGTTAGAATTAACTAGGAGTTATTCATCGGAATCAAGCAACTTGACTCCGATTGTGCAAGGTTTACAATTAACTAGGAGTGATTCATCGGAAACATATTACTTGACTCCCACGTGAACGTCCATTCGTTGACTGTAGCAGCGGTTGTCGTTTGGTGAGTAGTTGGCTGGACGCTGTAGTATTGAATCGCTACACAATTGGTGTGTTGCATCGTCAGTGTGAGGGTGCGAGGGTGTAGCTGTGTTGCATCAAATACAAGCCACCTGACTCCCACGAGAACGTCCATATGGTGACCGTAGCCGATTTATTCGCTTGGAGAGAGGACGAATGGAGCCTGTAGCACTGAATCACGAGGCAATTGGTGTGTTGCATCGTCATTTTGAGGCTTCCAGGGTTTCAACTAAGTGGCAGTGGTTCATCGGAAACAAGTAACTAGACTCCCAGGAGAACGTTCAGACTGTGACCGTAGCCGTGTTAGTCGGTTGGAGGGAAGTCAGCTGGGACCTATAATATTGTGTGTTCCATCGTGAATGTGAGGTTGCGAGTCTTGCAGTAAACCGGCAGTGGTGCATTGTAAACAGGGAATTTGACACCCAGAAAAATTTCCATACAGTGACCGTAGTTGCGTTAGTCGCTTCGACATAAGTAAGCTGAATCCTGTAGTATTGAAACGAGACGCAATTTGTGTGTTCTATCGTCAATGTGAGTGTGCGTGGGATACAGATAACTGGTTGAGCGGCATCGGAAAGAAGCAACTTCAATTCCAGAAGAAAGTTCATACGGTGAAGGTAGCTGCGTTAGTCGCTTGGAGAGGAGTCTGTAATATCGAATCGTGAAGCAATTTGAGTTTCCCATCGTCAATGTGAGGATGTGAGATTTCTAGTATACTGGTAGTGATGCAAGAATACAAGCAAATTTACGCAAAGGATAACTTGCACAAGGTTACCATAGCCGCGTTTGTTGCATGGAGAGAAGTTGGCGGGAGCCTTTAGCATAGAACCGTGACGCAATTTGTGTGCTGCATCTTTAATGTGAGGGTTACAGTAAACTAGCTGAGGTGCATCCGAAACAAGCAATCTGACTCCAAGAAGGACGTCCATACAGCGACCGTAGCCATGTCAGTCACTTGGAGAGAAGTTGGATGGAGACTGTAGTATTTAATCGCGACGCAATTTGTGTGATGCATCGTAAATGTGAGGATGCCAGGGTTACAGTAATCTGCAAGTGGTGCATCGGAAACAATCAACTTGACTCCCAGGAGAATGCCCATACGATAGTCGTTAGTCGCTTGGAGAGAAGTCTGCAGGAGAATATAGGACTGACGGCGACGCAATCTGTGTGCTGCATCGTCCGTGTGAGATTCCGAGGGCTACAGTAAACTGGTTGTGAAACAACCAACTTGACTTACAGGACGACTTAAAACCGGTGACCATATCAGCGTTAGTCACTTAGATGTCGGCTAGAACCTGTAGCATTGAATTGTGACGCAATTTGTGCGTTGCATAGTCAATGTGAGGGTGGAAGGGGTACAGTGAACTGGCAGTGTTGTAACGGAAACAAGCAACTTGATTCCCAGGAGGATTTCCGTAAGGTGACACTAGCCGCGTTAGTCGCTTGAAGACAAGTCGGCTGGATCCGTCCTAACTATTGCCGTAAGAGTCTTTAGAATTGTTACATCCGCATGTCAAAGAATTAATAATTATATCGACATTTACTGACGAAAACAGCTGCTCTACCAGCTCTCCTATGGTACAAGCCATCTTTTACGCTCCGTCGTGAGGGAACGTTCTCTCAGGAGCACTCGCCTTGGTCACGCAGCTCAGTAAACACTCCTTTAGGCAAACATTCTTTTGAAATTCGCCGCTACAGGCCTCTGTCTCGATAATACGGGCACTTTTCACCAAAAAAAAATACTATAGTGCTGAGAGTTTACCTGATAATACCACGGAAATGGGTAAACGCAGAAATTCCTCAAAAGCCGTTCAGCGATGTGCACGGTACAACATGCATACCTAATACGTCCCAAAACACCGCGCATGAAACGGGATTTTCCGGTGCTCCTACCTCGGGTCCTATTGCTGATAAAAATGTAGTGTCAAGTGTTTTGGATATACCTTGGGCTAGGGACCATTTGTGCATCCAACAGAAGGATCACCTTAGTGTCAATACCTTACAATATTGGGTAAAAAATATAAACATTACACATTACCTCTTGCTTAGATAAATGGAGCAAATCTATTGGTTCTTTTTGTATTTCGTGTGGTCCATCCTTGGCTTGATGTGACTTACTGAGGCACCATTAGTTCAAGGACGGTTCTTCGGAAAACCACAAAAACTGTACTTTCACCGTCAGCAATGGACCGACACCCATCCGTGGATTTCAAGACGGCTATGGACAGCAAATGGTTGAAACTTTTACGATATTTTCCTAAGATTCCAATCACGAATAAGTTGAATAATTGGTTGATATAGTTATCCGTCACCAAGACACAGAGGTTAAAATTTGCCCCACTTCTACACGTAAAATACGGCATGGGGCGAATCTACATATAAAATAACCACAGAAAATTGCTCAGATTGAACAGTGTATTCTACAGGCATTTATGTAGAAGAGCCATCTCATCGTTTTCAAAAATATTTATCCGTTATCAAGAAACACCCCAAAAATTTGATTTTTCGATGCTTAAACCCACCCGCGGATTCCAAGAAGGCTACGCACAACAAATGCGTGTAATTTTTACGATGCATTCCTAAGAACCCGATCTCCAGAAACCTTGACAACTTTCTTGATATCTTTAGCTGTTTCCGAGATACAGAGGTTCAAAGTTAGGCTACGTGTACACGCAAAGTACGCACGTAAAATCCAGTATGAGGTGAAAACATAGTTTATAAAGTGACGTGTCACGTGGAAATATCCTTAAAGTGTCTCCGTTATCATCTGAGAACACCATGTTGTACTACTGAAGCACTTCAGCACATGGGGCATGTAAAATAACTTTCGCGTTATTTAAATTTCACTGAAGTAACCTATCTGTATTTCACTGCTAACACATTTAATTTCATATTAGTTACATACCCTACTGCAGCTGGTACAGGAATAGAATGAAATTAACATATGTTCCTGCTAAACGACTCAGATTGAGAAGTGGCGTACGAGCTGCCTCATTTCCATTCCACCTTCCCTTTTTATTACACATGCTGCCTCTGGCATATATATGCTCGAACGCTGTGAATGTCAAGCACCTTAAAATGGACAGACGGCAAGGGTTTTTAAAATTGGGTTTCAGCAGTATTTACTCACTAAGAAGGGGCGGGTTAGGAATAAATCCGCCTGTGCTGAGCACCTTAAATCAAGTTGTCACCAGGCACCTTTACTCGGGAACTTGTGGTTTTTCCCCACGCTCCCGAAAAAAAGAGACTCATTCTGGTCAAAGAGATCGAAATTGTTAAACATTCACATGCTAAGGAGGATATGTTACTCAATGATCAGTTATCCGACAAAAATCAGCTATTCCTGTGAGCGCGAGTTTCCCATTTTTAAACAACATATGAGTTCTTACCTTTCTATTACCAGGGTCTTCGTCGCTTGTCATGTGTATGCTGTTGTATTTACTCGTCTTAGCATTGTTATCTTTTAGCCCTATATTTGTAGTCTATTTTATTGCTCTACGTACCTTACTCCATTGTTCTATTACACTGAATTTGAGCATAAGACTTTTCTATGTCTCTGTTCATAGTTATCGATCTATCATGTTTTGTATTCTGTGTATATTGTCATATACCCTATTATGTTTTTATTTACTTCTCAATTTGTGCATTACTGTTCGAAATTGACACAATTATCACACTGCTCAGTCGACGGCAGCGCCGCACGGCGCATGTCATTACTGCTAGCCCAGTATCTTGCTTGAGCCCCTACCATTTATTCGTATTAACAATGTGAATTTGCGCGAGAGGTCTTGCTCTGTGCTGCTTCTCCTGTCAGCACATCCATGAAGTTCAAATGGTTTAAATGGCTCTGAGCACTATGGGACTTAACATCTGAGGTGATCAGTCCCCTACAACTTAGAACTACTTAAACCTAACTAACTAACGACATCACACACATCCATGCCCGAGGCAGGATTCGAACCTGCGACGGTAGCGGTCGCGTGGTTCCAGACTTAAGCGCCTAGAACCGCTCGGACACACCGGCCGGTCTCCATGAAGTAATACGCAATTTTTTGGTTTCTCCTCCCATCTCTACTCATGCCCGACCCCGGTGCTTTTATTTATCAATTCTTGCTGTTTTTTTCGTATACGTTGCTTTTTAGTACATTTAATTCGCTATCATACCTTCTTTGACGGATGCTTTTTGGCAGAAAATTTTGGATTTTTAAGATGAGATACGTTATGTTCCTCTATGGAATTCAGTTCGGTCGGTGATTGAAACTTGTTTTCTTTTTATAGTAATCCGGTACTGGACGACGTCGGGTTATATGTAACGCCTGATGATGACATATCCGGACGAAACGCGTCATTCTTGGGTTAAAAAAGAACACTGTGAAGCCTAGGACTGATCTTTCACATAATAGGTTCCTTGCACATCCGCGGAGTTGTTTATATATGTATTACTTCTCTTAATAATCTTAGTACAAGTTGATCTATTTATCGTTACTTGTTTTCTATGTACAGCATTGTACAGGCTAAGATTATACTTAAAACTATTCTTATACTTCAAGTGATATTAGCATTAAGTTAGGTTCAAAGTTACACTGGGGAGCACCTTGTGTTTGAGGTCTGACATTGTCCTGAGATGTTATCACTAGTATTGGCAGGCATCCCGCTGTCAAAGTTGTACGTTGTGAAACGTTAACCATTGTTTCGGCCAGTTCTGCTGTCGTTCTAGCTATGCACTGGTCTGTCGTGGTATGATTTTTCTCGATGGAGCGTAGCACTAGCAGGCAGTGTCGTCAATACACGTTGCTACGTTTTCGCTGGTTTTTGTGGTCGTGGGAGCACCGGTTGTGTTGAGTGTGTAGACCAGTGAGGGATAATATCCCCTGCGCTATCCCTGCCTGGGGTGTGAATTCGTTAGAGTGGGTCTCATTGACATGTACACTACAGCGCCAATCTTGTACGAGGGCTTCAGTTATCCTGACGGCTTTGAGAAGGACTCTTATTGTTGCCACTTTATAGAGTAGTCCTTCGTTCCATATCTTTTCAAAGGCGTCTTCTATGTCTTGGATCACTGCCCATTTACAGTAACCTTTATTAAGCGCTTTGCTTACGTCTGACATAACGTGAAGGTGTCGGTCATTTTTCTATCTGTGTTGTTCAAACGGAACGGTTCCAGTACTTTTTCCTACGGCCTTCTCCCTCGATGGTCGGTTCCAGGAGTTCCGTCTGCTGTCCACTCCCTCGAGCAGCGTCCTCTGTCCTCCCCTCATCGGTCCGGTGCACCGTTCAGAGCGCTGACTTTCGTTTTCGTCCCACTGCACTTCTATGTGTTCCCTTCGCGGGTGCCCACCCGCTAGAAACGCCCTGCTACGGATGAGCCGTTATCAAGTCATACACTAATCACATTGGCTCCCAAATCTCACGTACCATTACCAACTGTGTTTATACACCTCAGCCAATCCCGGAAAAATGGTACTGAAGTGAATCACCAAAATGCAGTCATTTTTGGATAGCCATACCAGAGAATCAACTGACGTATTTTAACAAATTTTAAATGGTCCACTTTTTTATGCCTTTCCTAATCTGCACCACGTCGCGTCAGTTTACCCCTTCCAGGTCAACATACAAATCAAATTCTGGCTGCTACTCTTGAACAATTTGGTCGTCTAATATATTCAAGTTATCCGTTCTCACGACAACCACATCCATTTCCGAAGGCAGTTTGTGTTTGCACATGTGATGATAGAGTTAAACTCAAATTTTGAAGTGCAAAACTTTTTGTTAAATTAAACAGTAACGAAAGAAAGTCGACAGAATAAAATCATAGACCTTATACAAAAGGTTAGTGTTAAGGAGACCTTTGTAACTACGTGTAATGTCTGTGACAAATGTTCGTTGGAAGGAGAGTATTTTGTGAAAAATTAATAATATTAGGAAAAATAAAATATATATAAAATGTCTGGGTTCGCGAATTCCTGCCAGAAAGGTCACAGTTCGTAGCAATTGAGAGAAACTCATCCAGTGAAACATACGGTAATGTAGTAGGTCCTCTGCTCTTCCTTATCTATACTTATCTATATAAACGATTTAGGAGAGAATCTGAGCTGCCGTCGTAGGTTGCATCATACTCAGATGAAGATCGACAAACTGGAAAATAAAATTACGACTAAAATTGAGAGAAGAATTTCAGACTTAGATGGCAAATAAACAGGTGAAATAGAAGCGAATTTATAAATTTCCCAAAGTGCAGAGTCAGAGAAATACTCAACTCCGTTCTTCTGTCTCGTCAGTAAAAGCTGACTTGACAAAAACGAAGCAGTTGTCAACAACGAAATACTTGTTACTGAACTGCAAAGAACACAAGAGGGTGTAGAACCGATAGTAGTAATCAGATTGGAGGATTTGGTAGTGGTAATAAAGACTAAGATTACAGACGAGACAAAAGCAAACCTCGTGACATTTAAAAGGTGATAAAGAGATTTATAGATTAATCGTCAGAGCGAAATAAAATAAAAACGAGCTCTATTCAGAGATTGATGCACCCGAGGACAAATTTATCTTTCCTCCATGAGTAGTTGACTACGTAGGCAGTATTGACCCGTTTCAAGCCAAAAGAAAAAATATAGGTTCAGATGGAGAAATCAAAGTGGAAGTTACAGCGTCTATACCGGATCTAGAAGTGTTTGCTAACTGCTGAAAGTGACGAAAATGAAGAGGAGAGCACAAGTAGCTAAAGACGTAGAATAGAGGTGGAGGACAAAATCTCCAGAAATGGCCAGATTTAAAGATAGGACAGATTTCTTGGCAGGAACTATATGTCGAAAAGGATTTCTTATGAGGAAGGGAAGATGATGATGATACATTCATTATTAATTAGCTCAAAGACGTCAAATGTAGAGAAATAACGGATGATGTTTGCAGGATATGAGGCACTATCAAAATGCCGATGAATCACTGAAATTGGTAAAGGTTAAATTGCCATAGTTAATAGGGCTTCATAGAGAATATATAAGGAAGTATTGTATTTACAGAAGGCAGCCAACCTAGAAGCAACGCGTGTATTTCGGCCAGAGCAGTTTGTAGAAGAAGTGACTGATCACCTTCATTTCGCTTATGGTCATTGTAGGGCGAAAAGTGTGCAGAAAAACTGTTATAATGCATCTCTTTCAATAATCTGACAGAGAGTGTCACAGAGATTAAAATTTTGCAACACATGCAAAAAAGCAAAAGTGGCAACTGCCACAAGTAGGGGCCTTATGCAAACTATGAAACCCAACGTTGTGTTGGGTATAGTCACATTCGATATTTTTTGACCGTTCCGGGAAACCACTCGCAGTTTTTCGTATATTTTGCTAGTTGTGGCACTTTTCTCAAATTTTATCGAACTTTATCTGTTGATGAAAGCTACAGCAAGAACCACACAGAACAGAATGGTTCTACACTATTTTCCAAATATCGGTAAACTAGGGAGAGTGTTATCTGACAATGTCTCCCAGTTTGCTCAAAGCTGAGGAAGGACGGCATGGCAAGCAACCAGGTACAGGTTGTGCATAAAGCCGCAGACCGTCCGTTAAATAATCCAGCAGGGGTATATATGCGAGAGATTTTGTGGTTGTGGCAGACCAGGTTGTGCATAAAGCCGTATACCGTCCGTTAAATAATCCAGCAGGGGTATATATGCGAGAGATTTTGTGGTTATGGCAGACTTCCTGTCCCGAAAACCACAGAGAGTGGGGGAAGGACGTAACTAAATTTGAGCAGATAATGAATTCATTAAACCATAAAAATACGGGATTCACTTCTGAAGAAATTTTTAAACAAGAGAAAACGAAGAGTTTGGTGGAAAGGTTATTAGAAAGAGGTGACAACAGACGAGAAGAAACAGTTGCTTAGAAACAATATGGCAAAAATGGTGAAAGTAGGATTCGTTGTCAGGACAAAAACTTAATGTTTCCACAATTTAAAATGGGCGATTTGGTTCTCATGAAATCTTACGAGAAGTCAAGTAAGATTGACCATGAGATAAGTAAATTTGAATTTGCGTGTAATGGTCCATACACGATAGTAAATGTACGACACATCAGTGCATATTGCTTAGAATACACGACGTAAAAAAGAGTTTAGGTATTCGGAATGTGTTCTATGTGAAAAGATACAAACCAAGGAATCGAAAAGACAATGGTCAGTTATAAAATATAAGCTGAAAAGAATGATAGAGAATGAAGCTAAAATTAATATTGTAATTAATGAAAGTATTGCAGAGGCATGGTCAAGTATATATGTGTTAACAATGTAGTTAACAATGTGTAAAGTAGTTTTCAATTTTCAGGGAAACCAAACGTTTTATAAAGACAGTCTAGAGAGGACTGAGCTCCTGTAATAGAGCCTTGGAAATAAAGTTACATAATAAGCATAGTTTGTAAAAGTATTAGCGTATAGCAAAAAGAACAAAAAAGTAACTTAATAATAAGTCTTGAGCCAGTAATTAATGTGGTAAAAGACGTTTCTGAAAGAAAACGATTAACAGCTTACACTGTGATAAATGTATATTACATGGGTAAGGAAGTTTAACTTGAAGCTGAAAAATTGTTGTAGGACAGGAATTTCCTTGATGTGTTAGTGTAAGGTAAACCTGTTTTCTTCAATGTGTGTTATCGTGATGAAAAACCTATAATTTTTTTTCAAGTACCATTGAGTCCATAAGGAAGATTGTTGCCCGAAGAAACATTTCCTTGGGTGCATATGTGATGATACAGTTAAATTCAAATTGCAATGTCTAAAACATCTTATTTATTTAAACAATACCGTTTGAAAATCGACCGACTAAAATGATAGATCTTACACAAAAGGTTAGTGTTAATGAAACTTCTATAACTATGTCAATAAGCACAAGTGTAATATCTGTGATAAATGTTCATTGGAAGGAGGAACTTTGTCTGTCGATGTGAGCTTCAAGCAATAACAGTTCGGTTTGGAAGTGCGTAATATGTAGTGTGTACATGGTTTGTAGCTCCTGAAGTCATCTCCAGTTTATTTGTGTCGGAAATAAGAATCTCTGTCGGGTTTAATGTGATTTAATATGGAACCGATTATGGCCGATTATACAGCTACAGTAAGCATATGGTGGTTATCAACTAATTCCATTACTGAAGACAAGAATAGCCCATACAAATTTTCATACAGCAAGAAATAACTTGAAGACCGATATGACTAAAAATTATCAAATAAGCAGCAACCAGTAGCAAAATCATGTTTTCTTTATTTACTTTTGCAAATCGATTTCAACTGATTACCAGCCATCATCGGTGCTTTCAACGTATATGTTTCCTGGGTAGTAACACTGTCTTAAGCAGAAGTTAAACATAATCGATATGACTGCATTGAACAAGGCAAGACATTTTCGTATTAGCAGTCGTTAGCAGTGTGTGAAAATGTTACAGTGAACCCATTTGCTTGTCGACGTTCTAATACAGTTTGGTCACAAATATTTGTTAGAATGTGTGTGTGTGAAATCTTATGGGACTTAACTGCTAAGGTCATCAGTCCCTAAGATTACACACTACTTAACCTAAATAATTCCAAGGACTATCACACACACCCATACCCGAGGGAGGACTCGAACCTCCGCCGGGACCAACCGCACAGTCCATGTCTGCAACGCCCTAGACCGCTCGGCTACTCCCGCGCGGCATTTGCTAGAATGACTGTCGCAAAGTCGTATATTGATCCAAAGTTCCCCGTACAGTTTGTTACATGTAAATTTTGCGTCACTTTGTACGGTGAAAAGATCGTAGATAATTAATATTCGTGATACAACAATCTTTGCAGTGTCGTATAAAAATGTTATTTATGAGGCTTCATGGAAAAAGGGTGACCCGGCTGAGTCACGCAATTTGATTCTTGGTTTGATCATGAGGTGTGGCCATTAACTGCACGCATTGATCACGTAGGCTGACATGAGGATCAATGAACTATACTTGACGGGATGTATCTGGAACATCTTAGGTGACTAGAAAGTTAGTAGACAGGAATACAATTAAATACTTAGCTTAAGTTCAGAATCAGCGGTGAACGTCGATCTTGACTTTGTACAATAATATTTACAAGTGCAGTTATAGAATGAACTGCGAATAGTTCTTTACAATTCTGATTGCTTCACACGTATAGATCAATCGTCAATGCATAAACTGTATGTGGCGCCTGGCTAGGTCGTATCTACTGACTTAGCTGAACGCTATGCTAACGAGAGTCTCTGCAGATGAGATCCCTGAAGCTATAACGAGTGAGCCATTCCTATTAAAGTCGGCTGTAGAACTGGGCAGTGCGCTAGCTTGTGTCGTAAGACCAGCCGAGTGGCGGCGCTCGGTCTGCTATCGTCGACAGTGGAGATTCGCGGGTCCGATGTGTACTGACGGACCGCGGCCGATTTGAAGCCTACAATCTAGCCAGTGTGGTGCCTTGCGGTGACACCACAAAAAATAACTTCCAAGAATAATTGTTTACTTGGAATTTGAAGAGACAAGAAGAGTGGTCCCTCAGATATGTCATTGTTAAGTTCAGTTTAATGTGATTTTTTACATTTCAGTTTGCTTCATCAGAATATTAACTTCACGTAATTATTCAAATTAAAGATTCCAACCACTAAGCCACGTAAGTATACCTCAGACTGATCCATCTTATTTCCAAATAAAATTGCTGCCACAAAAGTCATTAATGTAGATTTACTTGTGGCACATTTAAAGAAATATAAACTGAAATAAAGTATCGAAATTATTCGCTCAGTGCTGGCGGCCAAAACTATCTTCGTAGATATAGTTTACTTTTAGTGGATCTGTCTTAAGACAAGGCTAAATAGCCGCAGACTGTTTGCTACAGGGCTGTAGGTAAAATCAAATCCATAGACCATACAAAGTGTGGTGTGTGCAATAACTTGTGTGGCGTACCACTCTTGAAAATCGAACCCTCTAATCCACACCTCGCTTTTGAGAGAAGTTTAAAATTGTGCAATTTCGACAAAAATGCTCTACCAGGCGACCTAGAACCTGTATTTTCCTGAGAAGCAATACGTAATCGGCATCGGAGGGGTGAAGGTTCTTTTTTTTCGTAAGGCAGTTCCATTTTAAGGAACATCAATGGGTCATACACCTAAATATGGTCACGTTCGTAGTTAAAAAAGCATCACTTTCCTTGCTACTTAACTTTAAAAACGGTTCGTTTACGAGCGATCTGGACATCTAGAATACAAAGGCAAATCGGTCACACGTGGATTTAGCGGGTTCGGTTGCTCATGACGACATTGACAGGACATTTAAGTCTTTTCTGGTGGAAAGGAACTCAAATTCTCTGTGTGAGAATGGACGTACTAGAAATTGGTGACAGAAGTTCATGACAACAACTTCCAAGGTAGCGCACCAAAGACAGATTTTGACAGTTCGACAGTGTCTTTGAGACTGAATTAGAGTTCTTGCGAGACATGAAAAAGATTTAGCAAATATTATCACGTTGGCTTATTATTTAATGTTTATAAAACTGGTTTTAACGTGTACGCTATCCATATTTTATTGAAATCCAAGATTTATGTATATTTTTTTTTAAACTGAAATTCAAATCTTAACATACAATTTTAAATCGCTTCCAATTGTAACGTCCGCGTCATCTTTTACTGTATTCAACCCGTATCTGGTCAGCCATCAGCAGCAGTTTTGCGACTGGGGCCAGCACAGCTCTTCCAATCGTTACCATCGTCAACCAGATGGGTGACGATACATCATTTTAGGGCACTTTCTTATTAATATTTTCTTACATCAACATATCTATCAGCACTTTTAGTATTTGTACGTTATCTGAAGATGGCAGGTGGCGTTCAGCAATGGTCAATGACATGAGGGTGCAGAAGGCAATGGGAGCCACTGCATTAAAGCCATGTGACGTTATCCGCAAGACATAACGCCTGAAACTAAAATAATGTCATGTTGATGTCTCCACGGACAAGAGAGTCCAGATTAATCCCTTATTCAGATCTCCAGGGAGGAGTACCAAAGGAAAGATACCGCAGATGAGAAAAAGATCAAATAACAAATGGGTAATATTCTGCGAGTCGGAACGTGGAAAGTAAGTTGTTTGAACGTGATACGGAAGTTAGAAAATCATAAAACCGAAATTCAATAGTTAATTCTAGATACAGTTGGGACCAATGAAGTTAAATAGAAGGGGGTAAGGATTTTTCAACTATGTACATTAATATTTAGTGTCTTCTAACTGCAACAAGAGTAATTTTCCTCCTTGGAAACCTTACATGCACCACTGAGCTGTTCAGTGTTTGAATCAATGACAAGCGCTGCTACTTGTTATGCATCCCCATAACAATATTAACAAGTGAATGTAGCTGATTGCAACGGCTTATGACTATCAGAATCTACGGAAGTGGTTGAGTAGCTCGGTTCAATTGTATATTACAATAATGTTATTATTGATTGGTGAGTTTGTTTATTATAAAAGTAAATTCTTCAAAATAAATTATTTTACTTCGTAAAAAGAAATAATGCTTTTCAGTGTCTTTAGTTATAACCATGAGGTCTGAAGTACAATATGTAACATAACCTAGAACTTTCGTGTTCACTTGATGTGCACTGCCTGTTGTAGATATTTATTGGTTACTCGAGCAATTTTTATCAGTTTTGTTTCGGAGCTCTTCAATATATACAAGTCTATTGTATTAATAATAACGCTGTCCGAGTTACAGTTAAGGAAATTAGTTTAATATTTAAGCTTCATTTATCAACACTGTAGCTAGACCTACTATGTATTATTACACACAGAAAAATATTGCTACCAAGTTAATTATTAGTTATTTTTTAATATTTTCTGTTCATCTCGTAAAAAATCAGTATTACATCAACGAGCGAGAAGCACGTGAAATTTTTGAGATGCTAATCAATGTGGGGATATCAAATTTCGTTTTATCGTCGGGTGAAGAATCAGTTCCTGATGAAGATTCCACGTGTACTTCAAGAGAGGGAATGTGAGACTAGAGGCTGAGAAGATGAACAGGGAGAAATACAGGACCAGAAAGCACCAAATAATGAAACTGATATGTGTAATGACAGTTACAACAACGATAACGATATTCAGGAATGTGCCCTAATCACCAACAATGAAGTTAGTAGTATAAAATGCATTTTATATTACTAACCCCAGCTTCTATACTAACCCAGCTTCTATACTTCTTTCGTATTCTGAATGGGAAGAGATGGAGTAACTTTCTCCTTAAACTTATTTCAGTAAGTATTGGGTTGGCCCACAAGTTCCTGGCGTTTTTCATAAGTTTAATGAGCACAACAGAGACTTTAGTGATCAGTAATATGCTCTACACTATTTCCAACAGTCTGCCAACGCTATGGTAACGTTTACATTCCACGACTGTAGGAATTACTCGGTTTTGAAACAAAGAAGCGGGGCCATGTTCAGAGCGCATTTTCACCTAGAAAGGATGTTCCTTGAAGGCTGTTCGACAGAGAGCTGAAAAGGCGAAATTCTGAGAGCGCCAGATCTGGTGAATTACATGGGTGCTGAATAACTTCCCAGCCCAACTCCTATATGGCTTTTTTAGCAACTCCAATAGAATGTAGGCGGGCGGTATCGTGGAGTAGCATCTCTTCACACGTTCTGCCTGGTCATTGTTGTTGGTCTGCATCTGAAAGACGTCTCAGATGTTGTGAGTAATGTCAGCAGTGATGGTTCAACCTCTGGGAACCAATACGTACGAGAACTTTCTGCTTTGTTTGGGCTCAACCATGCCTTTTTTCCCTTAGTGAATATAATAAAAGAGCAACACAGTCGTTACAGGTAAGTTCCTGTATCATGTTATTTTTGTTATTCTCTTGTTTTTCAGGATGGCAACAACTTTTTGCACCACAAATTTTGTCATGTTAAATTATCGTTTGGTGTTACCTACGATTTCCGGTATTTTTAGTCCGTACGTGTCGTCCTAGAAATGTGTTATTCTGTCTGCATCCTCCAGAGAGAGTAAATACATTTCCAAGACGACACACATGGTTTAAAACATCGAAAATAGTAAGCAACACCAAATGATAATTTAACCTGACTGAAGTTGTGGTACAAAAATTTATTACTATCCTGAAAAACAAGAGAGTAACAAGAGAAAACGTAGTGTAGTGATATACTAGTTATTACTACATAACTCCTTTGTTACATTTATAAAATAAAGATGTATTACAGGCCACAACACGAGCTTCATAAACAAAAGAAGGGAAATGCATATGCAAAAAGGAAACTGCCGTTCATTTAAACGGAATATACATCCATGGATAACTTTTAATTTTTTATATTTATTAGCAAAAAATGGAACAAACTAGTAATTACCGTGGCAAAATTATTATTTCCGAACAACCTATTCAACTTAGATCAAAACAAAGAACAACAATGAAAAGCGGGGGAAATTTATATACCAACTGATTCATGCTATACAGGTGTAATCATTCATTTATAATTTTAAGTACATTGCAGAAGTCGGAAATGTCTGCGCTCACGTCAAATAAGTGCTTAAGTGTGTGGCAGCAAATTTGCGTTTGGTATTTCGTTCGGCATTCGTGGAGCAGTCTGCTTGGAATGTAGAAGAGGCAGCATGTCTTAGCGAAGGGAGATCGCATATAGAGTGCGTAGAAGTTTTCTTAGAGTTGAATTGCAGACTTGTAATATTCGAATGGGTCTCTAGAGAGTACGCTGAGATATTTTCACCTTGTGAACTGTGAATATTTTGTGTTAGGTGAATTGGTCATAACTCTAAAACTTCACTGCGGTTGTTCGTGAGCGACCTAAACTTGTAATTTTAAGAAGTTCGCATTTGTGCGACTTTATATTTCATCTTGCCCTAAATGACTTCTGATTTATTTCTCGGGAATTTTCCAGAAGTTTACGCAACACATAACGTGATATACTGCTCTGGTACGGTTTAAGTTATCTTCCGGACGTTTTCAATTAAGTGATAAACAATTATCAAACTGTGATATACGTTGAAAAAAGCGAATTAACGCCTTTTGTTAAATATTAGAAACACTGTGAGCAGTGAATTTTATTTTCCACCACAGATTCCTGTCTCTATTTAGTTGAACTTTGAGCCGCAATTTTGCGGTTAACAGGACAATAACATTTGATTGGTCCCTAGATTTTAGCATTGCCAACTCTCAGAAACGCAACCACACATTCGGTATGAATAGTGACTTTAAACTGAATTTCGGTTTATTATTCGTGTAGGTGTACGCGGGGGCTCACGAGCTAAAAGTTTACTGGATAATTTTGTGTCGGCTCAACTAGCTGAAAACAATTTGTGGTGTATAAACCTTTACTGTTAAGTCGGAAACTGTCAGTCGCAGATATTTTGGTAATTTCCCCTAATTTCAGATGAAAAACGTAAGAGGATTTTCCCAAACACTTTGCAGCAGAGATGAGTTACCACTGGTAAAATAAGTTTGCAGCAGATTTGTTGCGACACGAGAAAGAGACAACGTAGTATCTCTGGGAAAAGCACACAATAAATATGTTACTATCTATCTACAAAAGATTGTAAAATATTATTAACGCGATTCCTGACATTTTATGGTAAATAAATTTTGTATGTGATGCACTCGTAAAATAGTCACATTTTCTGCATTTTCTTGCACTGTGAAAACAAAGTTTGTTTCTCAACAATGAATTCAGTTTTCAGATCCATTGTACAGAACTGTGTGCAAAGTAGGTTTTACAAACGATTACGAATATAAAAACTTGCTTATGAAATCATTAGAAAAACTCCTAAGATCATTAGGGGAAAAATTGTTTTTTCATACAGACTGAATTTCAGTTCTGGAAGGATCAATAACAGCAGCAGAAAATGTTATATCGGGACTAGGAATTATCACTAAGGAGATAGGGCACAGAGTGAAATACGGTGAACAGTTCATTGATTTGATTATTGTCATCAGAATGAACAGCAAATCAATATAAACAACAACGGCTCAGGTATGCATGCCGACATCAAAAGCAAAGAGAGATGAAGAGTTAGAGAAAGTATAGGAAGATATTGGACGGGGAATTCAGTCTGTAAAGGGACATGATAAATTAATAATGATGGTGGGCAGTAATACGGTTGTCGTCGAGGAGAAGAAGAAAGTCTTACCAGGGAATATGGGCTTTGTAGCAGGAACGAAGAAGAAGAAAGATTAATTGAGTTCTGCCATAAATGTCAGCTAGTAGTAGAAAATACCCTGTTAAAAAATCCGTAGAGTTCGACAAACACTTAGCAATGACCCGAAAAAACGGGAAGATTCCAGCTAGATTACCTCATTGTTAGCCAGAGATTTAGAAATCAGATAATGGATTGTTAAGCATGCCTGGGAGCAGATGTAAACTCGGACAATAATTTAGTAATGGTGAAGGGCATACTAAGACTTAAGACAGTCGCCAGCTAGAACCGTTGTGAAATGAAGTGATCTACAAAAGTAGGGAGGAATGATGAGGTAAATTCTCCAAGGCTATTGAAACGTGATAATAAATACCACGGTTGGCTGTTCAGTTGAAGAGTACTGGACATCGCTAAAAAGAACAATTACAAAACTGGGAGAGGCGAATATACTCTCCAGCCTCAGTGCTGTGACCGTCTTTCAGAAGCCTGAATAACCACCTTTTGCAGCATGGGCCGCTGTAGACATGCAGGAAGAGAGCCAATGAATTCTGAAAAGTAAAGACAGGACGAACTACAATGCTGTGGGCATCTGCGATAGGTTACTCTGTTGAGGATTCATTGCGCATACAGCCCGATCGAGATGGTCCCACAGAGTATGTGTTTGAATCCGGAGAGACGATGACATGTATACTTGTCGGACGGTTTTAAAGTCTGACATGTGCTGAAACATGAATCTTTCGCAGTACCGCTTAGAATAGTCCTAAGGCCGAAACTACAACAATGAAATATAATTTCTACACTCAGCGGAGAATATGATATCATTTTTTTAAAAAAAATATTTTAATTGATCTACGAAAATAAGAAGTGTAAAAATGTTCAGGAAGAGACAGGAATACAGAAATGTGGATCACTTAGGAATGAAGTGAACAGGAAATGCAGGGAAATATTGATGGTGTTGGGACAGCAACCAGCCACATATTTACTTTCAGTTCCTTTATTCAAAGGGTACCGTTACCGGTTTCGAATCGTTATGATTCATCTTCAGATGGTTTCCTTGTTTCCCTTACAACATTTGGTGGGTTTTTTGTATAGATTAATTGTCGTGCAATGTCGGTTTGGAGTGTTTCATAACATTTGTCCAACAGATGTGAATATATTACGACTGTATTCTTATCGTTGCACACGTAAATTTTTCTCACTGAACACTTTAGATTTGTCACAAAAAAGATTTCTATCATTCGCCACATGTTGTAAGGAAAGCATGGAGACCGTCTGAAGATGAATCATAAAGTTTCGAAACCAGTATTGGTACCCTTCGAATAAAGGAACTGAAACTAAATTTGTGACTAGTTGCTGTCCCAACACCATATAAACAGCCACGGTCTCCATGTCCTCATATGGCAAAATTGCACAAATGCAGGGCATCCAAGGCGGAATGGCTCAAGGAATAAAATAACGAAATCGAGAAAAGAGAAAAGGGTGTCGCCGGAAGAACTGATTCAGTATACAGACAAGGCAAAGCAACCTTCGTTAAAATTGAAAGCAGTGGGGTCGACACTAAGAATGCAATGCGAATTTCGCTATTAAACAGAGAGCGGGTAAGTGGAAGCATGACGAGGACTTGTCAAGATACGTGTTTGAAAAACGAATGGGAGTCGATATAGAAGACACATTGCATCAAGTATTAGAGTAAGAGTGTAACACATCTTAGGATGGTTCAAAAATGGCTCTGAGCACTATGGGACTTAACATCTGAGGTCATCAGTCCCCTAGAACTTAGAACTACTTAAGCGTAAGTAACCTAAGGACATCACACACATCCATGCCTGAGGCAGGATTCGAACCTGCGACCGCAGCAGTCGCGAGGTTCCGGACTGAAGCGACCAGAACCGCTCGGCACACCGGCCGGCCACAGCTTAGGAAGGCTTGATAACAAAGAAATCAGAAGGGGTGGGTAACGTTGCTACGGAGTTTATTAAATCATTAGGTGAAGTGGCAAGAAACCGAATTTTAAGGGTGGTTTGTAGAATGTGTCAGACCGAGGACGCATTGTGGCAGTGCAGGCTATTGCCGACAGAAAATATCCCACTCACCCTTCAGTAACATCTCCTTCCGCAGCACATATCTCTGCTAATGCGACAAGAAGTGTTTGTCGACTGTGAGACTTAGCAGCATTTAACGCATCGAAAGCGTGTGAACCTACGTAATGTCCGTATCTCACCACTGACTTCTAGTATTAGCCGCACGCAGTCGACGTCAACAAGTGATTTGGCCTGAAGATGATGTTGTTACAACGTTGGAACTAGTTGCCAAAATAAAACTGAGACCTTAATTACAGCTGGAGGAATTTCTTCATTTTTTAATAAAAATTTGTACCAGCTGACGTCCCACAGTCCTCCATTTCAACTATGGATGTACGAAGGTTAAACATAATAAGCGAAGATACCATCCACTTGCACAGAATGTTATTCACCAAAGTTGTTTCTTAACGTCGTAGATTATATGTTACACACTGGACGATATGATATGCAATATATAATTAAACTACACAATATTGCTGTATTACAGGTTATGTGATTATAATGGCCGGCCAAGGTGGCCGAGCGGTTCCAGGCGCTATAGTTTGGAACCGCGCGACCGCTACGGTCGCAGGTTCGAATCCTGCCTCGGGCATGGATGTGTGTGATGTCCTTAGGTTAGTTAGGTTTAAGTAGTTCTAAGTTCTAGGGGACTGATGACCTCAGAAGTTAAGTCCCATAGTGCTCAGAGCCATGTGAACCATTTGATTATAATGCTAAAGCAACCTGGAACATTGAAATATTGTGCAGTTTAATCATTTGTTGCATTTCATGTTGTCCATTGTATAAAGTTTGTGTTTAAAAGAAATTTGATGCACATTCTGAGCAAGTAGATTGTTTGTTTGCTGATAATGTTTGGTTACATAAGATTGCGGACACTAATCAGTTGTTACCTGAAGGCGGTCTAGTAAGCCGAAAACCATTTAGAAATAAACAAAAGGCAGCAAAACAAGAACAGTTTATTTGTTATTCAACCTTAAACACTGTGGTTCAATACCGTTCAGCAATAAGTTTCAGAAAACTAAATAAGCACGAATTAATTCCATCTTCAGGTATGTAAATTATTGAAACACACTTCTTGTTTCTCCAGAAGCTTAAACAGCCCCTTCAACGAAGACCAATAAACGTCGAATAGGGGAGAAATCGTGTAGTTGCAGATTTTTGCACAGTGGTAGGAAGAAGTGTCATGAACAACATTTTAAAAGTCTTCACCAATAGAGTGTAGAAGTTGGAGGAGGGTGAGACGCTTTTAAAGGTCACTTTCTTGAATTACCCGAAAATTTCGGCTTCTAACGAAAACGTTTCCAACTAGAACATTGAACTATAGTAAATATCCTACAAAAAAGGCACTGTTCACATTTTCTCTGGGACAAAGTTCTCGCATTGCTGGAGATGTAAATTTGTACACCGCATCTAAGTACAGTTGAGAAGTGTGAAGATAAAAATTGTGTTATGGGGTGTGACAGGGTTTAGGCGGCGCGGGTGGAGGGTGGAACCGTGAGGGAAGGTACACTAACGCTCATTAATTTCAATACACCCTGATGTTTCGGATTTACAACACAAATCAAAAGTTGTTTCACACAAAATATAATTACATTAACTTCCACATATATAATACGATCACAATCATTATGTTTTACTCGCTTCAAAGTATCCTCCTTTGGATTTAATGAGTGACTCGCAAACTCGAGGCAAGCGGTCACTCAGTTTTCGTAGGTATCGTGAATCTATATGATTCCACACATCCTTAAAAATATTCCAGACATGTTCCTTGCTGGATATATTAACTTCCCTGATACCTCTGTCCACTTCATCCCAGACCATTTCAACGGGATTACAATCGGGACTTTGGGACGGCCAAACCATATCAACCAGTACTTTCTGTTTTTCCTTTGTTTCAATGTAGCTCGTACAGTGTGCCGACCAATGTTTTGGCTCATTATCCAGCTATACGGTGAACCCTTTCCCTATTAAGCGCAATCCACTTCGTGTAGCATGATATCGAAGTATACGGTGGTATTGCTTCTGATCAATACATCCTTCTGTTTTCACAACGTTACCAAGTCTGTCTCCGGCGAAACATCCTCAAACCATAATAGAACCTCCACAGTGTTTAACAGTACGTAGAACACACTGTTGGGGTACCCTTTTCCCTACAAACCAGCGAACAAATATTCTCCTTCTGGTTCCAAAAATCTCTAACTTCGATTCATCGGGGAAAAACATCTTCGTCCACTCTACTGATGTCCAATTACGATGCTTTCCAGCGCATTCAAGTCTCTTCTGTGTATTTATGGGCCTTGGAAGGGGTTTTCTTGCTGTGACACATCCTGTCATGTGGGCTTCAGTCAGTCTCTTTTCTACTGTTGCAACAGATATTGTTGTCGTGTTCATTTCTACCAATTCTGCACGAATTTGGGGCACTGTTTTGAATCTGTTTCTCTTACTGGTAATTCTGATATATTTATCATCACGTCCTGGTCGTGGTATGTCCTTATTGCTACCTGTCGTCTTCTGGTGGTGAAGGGTGCATTGGACTCCCTCTATAGACACACTACACTGTTTCGCAATTTGGCGAATAGTCACACCTGCTTGGCTAAGTGCAGCACGTTTTTCTATGGATGTCTCCATTCATGGAGCCACACTAGCTATATGCACACTTCAGTGTCACGAAGGAACTGACGTGCAGGAACCACATGTTATGTATCGTAGCAAAACTTGCCGTTCGCTGCGGTCATCACAACACAAGTTCACAAAATCCGGTGTCCGTCGGCAAGTAGGTAAACAAACATATCAGACAGGTACATAACGATTACGTACATAAAATTGTTTGTTGGATACTACTGTATCTCGATGACCAATAACAAAAACCATGGCATGTGAACAACTGTTGCACTATTCCTTTACTTCCCCAACCGTACCCACGGTATTAGACCTTACCTACGGAGAACTAGATGTCATTTATTGTGTATATTGAAATTAATGAGCGGTAGTGTAGGTCACCGGATGTGATCATTCACTTCCCTCCTTCATAGATCCGGAAACTGAAGAGCAAGCAGGTGATCCACCACTCTGTCTACCTCACTACTTCACGAGAAGCACCGAGCGAGGTGGCGCAGTGGTTAGCACACTGGACTCGCATTCGGAAGGACGACGGTTCAATCCCGTCTCCGGCCATCCTGATTTAGGTTTTCCGTGATTTCCCTAAATCGTTTCAGGCAAATGCCGGGATGGTTCCTTTGAAAGGGCACGGCCGATTTCCTTCCCAATCCTTGCCTAACCCGAGCTTGCGCTCCGTCTCTAATGACCCCGATGTCGACGGGACGATAAACACTAACCACCACCACCACCACCACCACCACGAGAAGCAATAACAATGAGTTTCACAAAGTCATGCTGACCCTCCTTTACGAATCACTGACGACACAGTGAACAGACACGTCCGGGTATGTTCACATTCGGTAAAATGCATAAAGTGGACATTGTATATGAGATTCGTTGGAATTTGACATTTTCTGTTTTTACTTCATAATGTACTTTGGTTCTTCCTTAACATTTTCGTGTATAATAGATTAAAATCAGACAATTTTGAGACCTTCAAATAACACTTTCAATGTTGATGTTTGACTGTCACATTTCGCAGCAACGCACGTGCTGCCACAGTTGAGCAGTCATATCTTGGGAGCTACACAGTCTACAAGGCTGTGAATTGCTTTGTTTTGTGCCTGCTGCTACGTCTTACAAGTTGGCATTACGAATAAACAAATCAGTCCATTGTTTCTAACAGTAGGTTTCGTGAAAGTAGTATGATTATCGGCGATTTTTGTAGTAAGCTAACTTCTACTGCTTTTTATACGTAAATAAAATGACTAAGCGTAAAAGTTTAGAGAAGATGAAAAGAGCTGTGTGGAGCATTTTCTTTCATTGAATATCAACAGATGAAAAGCGATGCCATGCTTTGTATCCACCTCCACTGAACACTTGGCATAAACATAGACAAGCTGAATTTTCTGGCACCCTGCATGAATGTGCACATAAACATTCTCTTCCTTGGCAATCAAACCTATTTACAGAGATTTGGGAAATCCTGAGCTACTAATGAAGTGTTTGCATGGGAAGACCCAGAATGTGAATAAGTCCTTAAATAACATTGTGTGGTGCCGCGCGCTTAAAAATGTATTTGTTGGACTTAAGACGCTAAAGTTAGCAGCGTCTGATACTGTAATAACTTCTAATGGTGGAAATTATGAAAGACGTAAAGATCTGGAGAAGTTAGGGCTAAGATTGGGACAGAACATAGCTAAGGGACTGCGGGAACTGAATGAACTTCGTGTATATGAAGCACAGTTAGCTGCTCAGCAAATGGCAAAAGAAGCAAGAAAGAAAAGGAGGCGGCAAGCACTGGACTTTTGTGACACTGAACAAGACACAGATGTGGCCCAGGGCAATTCTAGTGCATAAAAGACCCAGAAATGTAAGTCTGTATAAGAATTTGCAAAAAAAAAAAAATTTTTAAAACTCAATATCTCCTAACTACAATTTTTGCAGTAAATGATCCGTTTACAGAAAAAGCACTGATGGTAGACACATAAAATTTTCATAGCATGCCAAGTGTGAGATTCAACACATATACATTTAGAATAGTTAAAATATCCAGAGTTGTTTTATTTTTATGTTCATTTATTTACAAAATTCTGTCAAAAAATTGTGTTTTTGAAATAAAATGCTAACATGTCCCACAATAGAATTTTAGTAATAATTCTAGTTCAGTGCAACTAGAAAGGGACATTCAATAACTATGGAAAATTGTAAATTGGTGTCTTAAAATGTTTTCAAGATAATGGGTCACAAAATTCAATAATTTAACATTGGCGGCATAGGACATACAATGTCCGCTTAACATCGCATGGAATACAAAAATTGGCTCTGAGCATTATGGGACTTAACATCTGAGGTCATCAGTCCCCTAGAACTTAGAACTACTTAAACCTAAGGGCATCTGACACATCCATGCCCGAGGCAGGATTCGAACCTGCGACCGTAGCAGTCGCGCGGTTCCGGACTGTAAATTACGTGAGGAGCAACCAAGAGCACATGACTCTTCTTTCATTCAAAACCTATGTACAACCTAAAAGAAAAGTAGTAGCAAGAGGGGAATCGTCAACAGATGTAAAGCCATATTAAAATTTAAAAATATAAATGGATTCGATGTTGTAGTGTAAGGTCAGAGTCAGCATGTTGTGATTAGAGCTGTGACATGGATAACTGACACCGCTTGGGCGCCAATTGTTGCTCCCTGCAAGCGTAGTTCACAATCACTTATTAAAACAATGTTATATTGGATAATATAATTCTGCATGAGCAAACTTAGTTGCAGGTACTGGTCCTTTTGCAACAAGGACATGGGGTCGAGACAGAATCGGCACAGTTCACATGCCTGAAGTACTAGCAGGTATAAATAGATACCGAACCTAGTGAGTGAAGATTTAGTCATTTCTGCACGAGCAGTCCCTGTACTCACACAGCTTACACCGTGTGCTACCCCTGAGTCCACAATATCACAACCATAGCGAGTAGAAGAGAAAAATGTGCTGATTCCCCGCGAGTTAGCAAAAGGTAGCACGGAACAGGTGGCGTACCTACGAACTACGAGCAGCACTGTCGCCTGGAACTCAAGATGACGTGATTTTGCCGTGTCAGAAAGTGTTGCTAGTTTTAGTGCATATTTTGCGTGTTTGTTGTCGGCGTTGTCAGTGATCGTTGAAGAGTTGAAGGTTTCAGTGAGAAATTGGTGTTAAGAGATGTAGTTACACGTATTTGAATAAGGAGATGAAGAACAAAGCATCCTCATTTGGTTCATTCCAGCGTACAGAACTGGTCACAGAGAAAGTAAGAGCAGAGTTTTCCAAATGGTTGAGGAAAATACCTTGGAGATGTGACTTACAATATAGCCCAGTCAACGGGAAAAAATGCGAAATTGCTGAAAAAATTCGTGTAGTCGCAAATTTTGTACAGTGATAGGGGGCAGTGGCATGAACAACTTACTGAACTGAGAGTTGAGTGGTTTGGGAGGGGGCGTTTAAAGTTCACTTCTTTATAATTTTCTTCAATAAATTGAAAATCACGGCTTCTACCGAAATCTTTCCCAGTCAAAATTAAACTGCATGAAACTTCCTACAAAAAATGTCCTGATCATTTTTTTCTTTATACCTAAAAGTTTCTGCGTTGCAAGGGATGGAAAAGTCGCAAATTGGCAAAAATAGTGTTTTAATGGTATCTGTGCAGTTAATGTCTATTGTTAAATTAAGGGGGGTAAGACCAAATATCAAATGACTGTAACATACGTAAGGACAGTACAGTCATGTTGAGGGATAAACTGTGTTCTAGGGAAGTGACTGGTGGCAGCGGGAGGCAGCGGGGATGGAGGGTTGACGTTTGAGGGAAGGCAGATTGCCAGAACAAGGTCACTCACTTCCCTCATTTGTGCGTCTTCTAAACGAAGAGCGAGCAGATGAGTCCCCAGTCTCTGTACATCACTACTACGCAGGAAACAACTACACGCTGTTTCACAATCGTTCCGACCCTTCCGCAGCACCCCTCTTGGAACACTAGTGATGCAGTTTGCAGACACGCCTAGAGAGGTTTACTGTCCTCAAAACGCGTTAACGCTGAAAGGAATACAGACATTAGTTACTAATAAAACTACACATATGAAGAGAAAATCAACTAAATTTCCGCACACCGCCTTGCATTGCTAGTAGGGTAGTTGACTGTTTAGCTTTTTTTTCTGGGAAATTTCAGTCCCCCCTCCACAAAAACTGTTCGCTCTTCATTTTAAACATAAAATACTCGACTATACCCTCCCCAGCATTTCCTGTCCTGTTATGTGAGTAGACAAAGTAACTCCACTGTGCTCATTAAATTTCAGTTTAGTGAGTGAGTGCTTATTTGCCGTAACTAAGAGGGTTTTTATATAAATATGTTCCTATAAACAATGGCTGACAAGTGTTTAATCTGTGAGAGTTATACTGTCAGTGACCAATCCAATATGGATGAGAAAGGCATTCGTGGACTGGTAAATGCCAGTTATTTGAGAAAAGAGGGGAAAGCTGGTACTTTCAGAAAAAAGTGTTGTTCATGCATCTTGCGGAAATGATTACACCA
Source organism: Schistocerca serialis cubense (assembly GCF_023864345.2). Classification (NCBI taxonomy): domain Eukaryota; kingdom Metazoa; phylum Arthropoda; class Insecta; order Orthoptera; family Acrididae; genus Schistocerca; species Schistocerca serialis. Next base: position 903,063,571 of record NC_064641.1, read on the forward strand.
GTGCTAAGTCACTTAAAACAATTCTAAGAGAGCATGTTTCAGAGAAACAACCTTAAACGTCAACTGGAGTCAAACGTTTGCATTAAGGTGTAACGAAATTTCAATTTGAAACTAGCTGTCTGTTTTGTACGGAAGATATTGCTAGTGAATTTTTTTTTACAAACAGAAGAAGAAAACCCAAAAACGGTGGCGAAATGTTTACAGTGTTCGATTCTTCAGTTACATTGAACAACTAAGGTCCGTGCAGAGGAGAAGATGGATGAATGCGGGGAAACCACTTGAAGACGTACCTGCTGTGTTTGGGATCTGCACACTGGAGACGCAAGACAACATTGGCACTGGTATAAAAAGTTCTTTATAGACTCAGCATCTAAATCTAGAAAAAGTGGACGGCCTGAGAATGAAGGAATTAATGCGTCAATGAAAGAAATATGTAATTTTCTTTAGAGGAATGACGACTGCCAGTTCATCTTAGACGAGATGTTGGAGCACGACATTACCTCATATAAAGACAGTAAAGGACAGACTGAGACAAAAGTATGGGCACCGTATACTTTTCAGCACGACCTACGTCAGAAAAACTTTTGTGATAGGTGAAAAAATTTGGAATGATGCATGGTATTCTTCAAAATGCAAGGACCAACAAGTAGAAAGGGAAAGAACTGTGAAAGTAAGTGCCGCTATAAACAACAGATACTGACTCTGCGGCATACGACAGTGCTCTTTTTCCACTTTGTGATAAATTCGTAGTGGGTCTCAGGAAATGGTACCTCATAAATTCTCCGTCTTCATGTACTGCATTTCAGAGAAGAAAAGGCAAAAAGGCAACTGAGATGAATCTGAGATCTGTAACCCACGCCCTCATTTCTGTTATTCGTCCTCGATCATTCTTGTCACCTATACTACATGCTGTCACTCTCTTCATTCACACAAAGTTTAGATCAAAATGTTGATCAATCTTCATGCTGGTTTGGGCTTCAGTGGAACGTATTACAAAGTACAAGAGGCGGAGCTATCAACTGTCTACCTCACTGAAGAGCCTGCCCCAAGTGGGACGTTCTCTCAGTACCTGTTCGACACTCTTTATTTCAACATTTGCACTATCGGCGGCTTGAACACTTTTCTCGGCATGTGGGGCATCTTTGCATCACCGCAGCCTTATCCCTCCCAGAATCTGAGGAGATCCAGAAGCTTTAAACAGTTCCCTCCACCACGGGGGCCACCTTAGTGTTATGGAACTTTAAGTATTTGAACATCAGACAAACAGTGCATTACGGCACATTACTGTTCTTGACTTGAACCATTCCACATTGACATGTTAACACCCATCATGCCGAGTATACTGTGGATGGATTCCATTCAACAGTACAATTACCAGCTTCTCCTGAACGGACGGAGTTTATGAAATCTGCCAGTAACCCAATTAATGCTAAAAGAAGTGCTATAAATTTCCTACCATTCATGAACTAACCACCAAGTGCCTACAATAAAGTGGCCACAGCTTTACAGTATGTTGCCAACGACAGCCAGCAGCAAAGTGCCGTTATTTGTACTGTTATTGTCGACCAACAGTTGCATATACAGGCTCGATAAATTCAGTGTGGGTTATTTCTGTGATGATGGGAGGATTTTATACAGCCATGTCCTGCATGGGGTGCACAAGCCATACAGTGGCAAAGTCTGGGCTGAAAGAGGTTTTAAGTTTAGTTTATGCTGCAATTTCAGTTGACAAATGTTAAGTGGACACGCTTACAGCTGAGGTGTTCGAGAACACTCACTGCTGAAGCTGTTTTAGCTCGGGTCATTCTGGAAGACGCCAGTGTCTCAGTGTCTCATCAACGTTTTGAGCAATATAGAAGATATTGCTGCACAAAAAATTGGCAAAGATGCTTATTTGGCATCAATTTTAAGTACATTCAAGAAAGAGCTTTCTCCTCTAGAGGAGAATGGCCCTACTACTGCTTTGCAGGTGCAGCATTTTAGCATGGTTTCATTAATGAAGACGTTCATAGGTTCTATATCCTGGTGTTACTAACTCCAATTTGCCTGTGTTCAGTGAATACCATTCTTCCATATAAGTGGTAAAAAAATGGTACAAATGGCTCTAAGCACTATGGGGCTTAACATCTGAGGTTTAAATAGTTCTAAGTCTAGGAGACTGATGACCTCAGATGTTAAGTCCCATCAGGTGGTTTGACGCAAGGAAGAGGTGTAACTGATCGCGTTATAGCGTCGTGGATTGGAGGATATCCTTTGGAACAACTGCTAACCGCATTTTCAAGTGGGGAACAGTATCTTTATATACGTCTACGGGTAGCGTCTTTGATTCATAATCAAAACGTCTTCGGTCCAGGGTTCGATCCCCGCCACTGCCTAAATTTTGATAAATAATCAGCATTGGCAGCCGAAGACTTCCGGCATAAGAAGTCAGCCTCATTGTGCCAACGGCCTTGTCAAAGAGGGCGGAGGAGCGGATAGACGTTCAGGGCACTCTCTTGTCCTAGGGGTGGGAAATTGCCCCTAAAGGCGGAAGAATCAGCAATGATCAACGACATGAGGATGCAGAAGGCAATGGAAACCACTGCATTAAAGACACGTAACGTGTATCCACAGGACATGTGGCCTGTGATTAAAGAAGTGTCATGATGATCTCTCCATTGGCAAAAGATTCCGGAATAGTCCCCCATTCGGATCTCCGGGAGGGGACTGCCCAGGGGGAGGTTACCATGAGAAAAAGATTGAATAATCAACGAAAGGATAATGTTCTGCGAGTCGGGGCGTGGAATGTCAGAAGCTTGAACGTGGTAGGGAAACTAGAAAATCTGAAGAGGGAAATGCAAAGGCTCAATCTAGATATAGTAAGGGTTAGTGAAGTGAAGTGGAAGGAAGACAAGGATTTCTGGTCAGATGAGTATCGGGTAATATCAATAGCAGCAGAAAATGGTATAACAGGTGTAGGATTCGTTATGAATAGGAAGGTAGGGCAGAGGGTGTGTTACTGTGAACAGTTCAGTGACCGGGTTGTTCTAGTCAGAATCGACAGCAGACCTACACCGACAACGATAGTTCAGGTACACATGCCGACGTCGCAAGCTGAAGATGAACAGATAGAGAAAGTGTATGAGGATATTGAAAGGGTAATGCAGTATGTAAAGGGGGCGAAAATCTAATAGTCATGGGCGACTGGAATGCAGTTGTAGGGGAAGGAGTAGAAGAAAAGGTTACAGGAGAATATGGGCTTGGGACAAGGAATGAGAGAGAAGAAAGACTAATTGAGTTCTGTAACAAGTTTCAGTTAGTAATAGCGAATACCCTGTTCAAGAATCACAAGAGGAGGAGGTATACTTGGCTAAGGCCGGGGGATACGGGAAGATTTCAGTTAGATTACATCATGGTCAGACAGAGATTCCGAAATCAGATACTGGATTGTAAGGCGTACCCAGGAGCAGATATAGACTCAGATCACAGTATTGTAGTGATGAAGAGTAGGCTGAAGTTCAAGACATTAGTCAGGAAGAAACAATACGCAAAGAAGTGGGATACGGAAGTACTAAGGAATGATGAGGTACGTTTGAAGTGCTCTAATGCTATAGATACAGCAATAAGGAATAGCGCAGAAGGCAGTACAGTTGAAGAGGAATAGACATCTCTAAAAAGGGCCATCACAGAAGTTGGGAAGGTAAACATAGGTACAAAGAAGGTAACTGCGAAGAAACCATGGGTAACAGTAGAAATACTTCAGTTGATTGATGAAAGGAGGAAGTACAAACATGTTACGGGAAAATCAGGAATACAGAAATACAGGTCGCTGAGGAATGAAATAAATAGGTAGTGCTGGGAAGTTAAGACGAAATAGCTGCAGGAAAAATGTGAAGACATCGAAAAAGTTATGATTGTCGGAAGGACAGACTCAGCATACAGTAAAGTCAAAACAACCTTTGGTGACATTAAAAGCAACGGTGGTAACATTAAGAGTGCAACGGGAATTCCACTGTTAAATGGAGAGGAGAGAGCAGATTGGTGGAAAGAATACATTGAAAGCCTCTATGAGGGTCAAAATTTGGCGGATGTGATAGAAGAAGACACAGGGGTCGATTTAGAAGAGATAGGGGATCCGGTATTAGAATCGGAATTTAAAATAGCTTTGGAGGACTTACGGTCAAATAAGGCAGAGGGGATAGACAACATTCCATCGGAATTTCTAAAATCATTGGGGGAAGTGGCAACAAAACGACTATTCACGTTGGTGTGTAGAATATATGAGTCTGGCGACATACCATCTGACTTTCGGAAAAGCATCATCGACACAATTCCGAAGACGGCAGGAGCTAACAGGTGCGAGAATTATCGCACAATCAGCTTAACAGCTCATGCATCGAAGCTGCTTACAAGAATAATATACAGAAGAATGGAAAAGAAAATTGAGAATGCGCTAGGTGACGATCAGTTTGGCTTTAGGAAAAGTAAAGGGACGAGAGAGGCAATTCTGACGTTACGGTTAATAATGGAAGCAAGGCTAAAGAAAAATCAAGACACTTTCATAGGATTTGTCGACCTGAAAAAAGCGTTCGACAATATCAAATGTTGCAAGCTGTTCGAGATTCTGAAAAAAGTAGTGGTAAGCTATAGGGAGAGACGGGTCATATACAATATGTACAACAACCAAAGAGGGAATAATAAGAGTGGACGATCAAGAACGAAGTGCTTATATTAAGAAGGGTGTGAGACAAGGCTGTAGCCTTTCGCCCCTACTCTTCAATCTGTACATCGAGGAAGCAATGATGGAAATAAAAGAAAGGTGGAATTAAAATACAAGGGGAAAGGATATCAATGATACGATTCGCTGATGACATTGCTATCCCGAGTGAAAGTGAAGAAGAATTTAATGATCTGCTGAACGAAATGAACAGTCTAATGAGTACACAGTATGGTTTGAGAGTAAGTCGGAGAAAGACGAAGGTAATGAGAAGTAGTAGAAAAGAGAACAGCGAGAAACTTAACATCAGGATTGATGGTCACGAAGTCAATGAAGTTAAGGAATTCCGCTACCTAGGCAGTAAAATAACCTATGACGGACGGAGCAAGGAGGACATCAAAAGCAGACTCGCTATGGCAAAAAAGGCATTTCTGCCCAAGAGAAGTCTACTAATATCAAATACCGGCCTTATTTTGAGGAAGAAGTTTCTGAGGAAGTACGTCTGGAGGACAACATTGTATGGTAGTGAAACATGGACTGTGGGAAAACCGGAACAGAATAGTATCGAAGCATTTGAGATGTGGTGCTATAGACGAATGTTGAAAATTAGATGGACTGATAAGGTAAGGAATGAGAAGGTTCTATGCAGAATCGGAGAGGAAAGGAATATGTGGAAAACACTGATAAGGGGAAGGGACAGGATGATAGGACATCTGCTAAGACATGAGGGAATGACTTCCATGGTACTAGAGGGATCTGTAGAGGGCAAAAACTGCAGAGGAAGACAGAGATTGGAATACGTCAAGCAATTAATTGAGGACGTAGGTTGCTACTCTGAGATGAAGAGGTTAGCACAGGAAAGGAATTCGTGGCGGGCTGCATCAAATCAGTCAGTAGACTGATGACCCAAAAAAAAAAAAAAAAAAAAAAAAAAAAAAAAAAAAAAAAAAAAAAAAAAAAAAAAAAAAAAAAAAAACACGACAAAAACGACAAAATACAGGTGGACATGACTGGGCAAAGATTTATGAGTGGTTCAGTGATTCCTCCTTGTCCGAAAATGAATTCACTTATATCTATGACAACAGCGGGAAACTCGAAGCCGCGCTATATGGCCACGTGGTTAGAGGCGTCATGTCACGAATCCCGCGGCCCCTCCTGACGGACATTCGAGTCGTCTCTCGGGCATGTGTGTGTATGGGTGTGTGTGTTGTCCTTAGCGTAAGTTAGTTTAAGTAGTGTGTAATTCTAGCGACCGACGACCTCAGCAGTTTGGTACCTTAGAAATTCACACAGATTTGAACATTTGGAAACTATAAAATAAAGTCACCAAGCCCTACAAATTGGTACCAGATCCATGCAAAGTTATATTGGTCGTAATATTGATGACACAAGATAGTTTATCTTGCTTCTTTGCTGTCCTAATAAAAATCAGTTTTCGGACATTGCCATAGACTGTAGCTCACATATAACAAGGGTTTAGTTAACGTACATGAGTGCATACATTCATATAACATTCATATAAATAGTGAAGTTCAGATATTATCACTTTTGTAGTAAAAACAAACTTGTGCTATATCACTGTTTTACAGAGGGACTTTTCAACTTGAAATATAAATGTATACATTGATATGGTATCTGAAGATCTGAAATTATCCTTTCTGTGTTACAAAAACAATAGTGTGCTATATACAATGCTTTAAAAAGGTATAGGTCAACTTGAAATCTTCTACTCAATAACAACTTCTCTCTATTAATACGTGCTTCAGTTTATTCTTTACAGTGTTCAAATCAGCTGTCTTGAGGTCAGTTGGAAGTCAGTTATAAAACATGGTTCCTATTGCATGTGGACTACGGTTTGTAGGCTTTTCCTTTTACTTAAAATTCTGTAAAAATTTTCCCTTCCCTGTTTATTGCACCTATGTACATTACAGTATGTTACATTATATTCTAGACTTAGTTTCACAAACATTATTGCGTGCAGGATATACGTAGAGTAGATGCATAGTAGTTTATATTTTCTGAATATTTCTTCACAAGGCTCTCTCCTGCCTGCCTTGGCTACTACTCTTACTGCCATTTCTTTTAGTCTGAATAACCTGTCCGTATAGACAGCTAGTGCCCCATCCCATATCCCAGTAGCATACTGAAGATGGTGATATATCACTCCAAAGTATATTTGTCTCAAGGTATCATGATCCACGAAGACTGAGACCCTTTTCAGTTGATATATATTTCTACTGGTTTTCTTACAAATGTGGTCTACATGTTCTTTCCATTAAGAAGAGAGGCACAGTGCTGTAAAAGTGCACGGTGAAGCAGTAACTGTTGACAGTTTGAGAGTTTTCCGAAGAACAGCCATTGAAAGAAAGAGTGAAGAAGATATTGCAGTTCTTACGGAATAGGAATTATCTCCATTTCCTTGACTCTTTTTTAATTGAAGTTGAAGGAGGAAAAATAATAAATCTTCTCTCTACGATGTTTTTCCAGAGGACAATTATGCACCTCATGGCTTAAGAGCGAGCGCCAGTGTAGTAGGTGGAAGCTTCCTCTTTCACTGCGTGAAATGGGATGTGGCACCAAGGTTTTCGTACATTGCAATCTATACATAGCCCAAGTACTCGAACATTGTGGTAAAAATTGTATTGTGGTTTTTGACGGTTGTGGTGACGTCAACATTAGAGAATGAGCAGAACAGAAGAGAAGGGTCATCACAAAGCCTTCAGCTGACATCGATTTTAATGACAGCATGACTGTCACTGTTCAACAGGAGCATTTGCTCGCAAACGAAATGAACGAAAGTTTTCAGGTACAGAATGACAGTGAGGGAAACAGAAAGAGTAGTTACTATAGAATATTTAGAACTGTTGTGATGTAAGTCAAATAAGGAAAAATTACCCAAACAGCGAAACAAATTATCAAACTGAAAACAGAAGAAAAATATTAAAGTAAATAATTAGATATAACAGGAATTGTGATTTCTATGAAACGGTTAACAGTGCGGTTGCAATGTCCAGCAGTTGTGGGCCGATTGTTGATCCCGCAGATGAAGCAACGGTAATATTCCCGGATTGAGCTACATGGCTCACGTGGGGCGTGCTGTTCGGTAATGGTCGTGTCTCGTATCGCACGGCTGTCAGGTCCAGTTTAGAGCGTGGCGGTATCGCGTTTCGCCGGGAATGAACACAGCCCGCGCTGTGTACCCCAGCAGAACAGAGGGTTGACCGTAATTACGGGAATTACCCTGTGGGACCTCACATGCGTTTATCTCCGTGACTCTCTATTGCTACCGCATCGTTGACTGCAGCCCAAGCGCTAGAGGACTCATTAAGGGCATCGTTATTCTGTCTTCCCACACTGCGACCTTAGAAGCAATACATCAGGTACGTAGACTGTCGCGGAAATTTATGTATTGCACAGCGTGTGTAAAAGAATCAATTTCCAATCGAGTCTCATAGCTTATCTGATGTCCGTCAAGCTTGTAATGCACATGTGACAGAACATCCGACATAAAGTTGAGTTAAGGGTGTCCGGGCAGGTTAGTAAGCCCTATCTTAAATAACGTCAAATTTATTCATAAAAGGCACGTTTTATCGAAAGCTATTGCAGATAAAAATTGGTAAAAAGTATGGCTTTTAGGTTACACATTTCTTGCTACTGTAACTCTAAAAAATATTGATTAGTTTTAAGATTACAATCATTTTTGCAGAAAGCGGACGACGAAATAAAAATCTCTCTACATTTTTGTATATACATAAGGCTCTAACTTCTTTGAAATTAAAAAAAAAGGCAAACCCTTGAGTTGAAATGTGCACAACACTCAGATTAATGTATCCTGTAATTCTTAGCAAAATCCGGCAAGTAGAAACTGGGAAAAGTACAATTCATTCTTAAAAAATACAACATACAGGAAACAGCCACCAAAGTTGTCAGTGCACTCTATCTTCAAAATATGTGGTGTTTGTATCCCATGTCATCTTGCCGTGTCCTTTTTCCTGCTCGTCTGCTTTGTCTTGCTCTTGTTTCGATGTCTCTAACAGCGCTCTCTGATGTCATAAAAAACTCTTTCTTTATCTAAGTTTGTGTCACTGTGAAACGACCAACAGTTTGCAACAGTCTTTTCAGGACTCCACACCTAGAAACATGTCCTTGACTGAAGGTTGCCATTGCATCAGGGACACCAAAAAGCATTGTACTAATTGACACAAACACTGTCTTGTGAATTCCGACCCGGAGCTTGCAGGATTCTGGGTGCTGCCACGAAGACATTTCTTCAGTAGTCTTACATCTCACTAATCTCTGAAAGTTTCTTTCATGGCCTCCACTACGGCAAATGATGTAGCTGGTTTGTGAATACATTTCTAGCCATTTTTCTGTGCTCTGTTGTATTTGCAACATAAATCACTTCTTGGAGAGCGTAGGCACGAATGTGTTTATTGTCTGTTGAAGAGAGGTGAAACAAAACAGCGCATACAGCTTTTCTCATACATTTTGCGCTACTAACATTTTACACGATGACCATGCCATAATAATATTGGATTTTATCTGTGACAGATTTTTCGAGTATATTTATCCTACCTAACCCACTGACATCTTTTCATTTCTTTCCCTTGTATGCAGTTCCCTGTCGTTATATTTCCATACACATTACTTTTGAACATGACCTAAACATTTCAATTTAGTGCTAGTTACATTTTCTCCATATGGGTCTTCTTCCTAAACTGCTGTGAAAGCTTCTGACTCCTCATCTTCTCAATAATTGACATATCTTACTACTTCAACCTTTCATATTCCTGGAAAATAGGTACTTCCACACAGTGTTTTGTTTCAGTGAATGAATAAACTAGAAACAAGGCAATAACATATATGCATTATATATCACTGAAAAGGGAAAAATTCTGTAGATTAATCTGAATGAAAACCACAAAAATTGAAAGTTTCACCAATTCAACTGGTACGGAGATATGAAAGTGGTTCATTTTTGTTATTATTGCTATGAAAGCAAAAACATTCGAACGGCGCGTATGAGCAGATAAAAACTGTTTATTATTCAGAAAATCGGTGATAACGTATAATATCGTTAAACGTGACAATTTCTGTTGATAATGGTCAAAAGTTTTATTTGTTGCAATTACACTGATGGACATTCGTATTAATTAAATAAATTGAAATATGTGTACACAGACGTAAATACCGAAGCTATTTCGAATTGCAAACGAACACTTTAGACTGATGGGCAGCAACATATGGCTATATTTACGCCTGTCTACATAGTTTCATTGCACGAAAATGACGAAAAAGAGGAATTATAATTTCTGTAATAAAATTTTTATAGATATAAGCTGAATCTATTTTGCTCATTTATTACATAGTGGTCGTGTACCTATCTATCATGAATCTGATGTATAGAATGTAATATAATACTTGTGTAAGTATAATATTATTATCTAGGCAACACTTTTACTATATCCTTCTAACAACCGCGCTGAGTATTAGCGAATATACTGCACAACTATGCCCGTCAACGCTATTATTCCATTACTTCATTCTGATCGGCCTGTCATAATAGATATATTTCTTTAGTTCTGGACTCCCTTGATCATTTATGACGGTGCCTTCTTCTGGGTCATAAGTCTTATGATCGGTTTTATGCGACTCGCCACGAATTCCTGTTTTCTGCCACCCTCTTCAACTCAGAAAATCACTTGTGCCTTACGTCCTTAATTAACGTCTGCCCAATTCTATGCTCCAAACATACATTATCATAAATTTCTTCCTTGAAACTGCTAGGTCTTTTGGGAAGGAATTCGCTCCTTTCCTTTTCTATTCCCCGAGCGAGGTGGCGCAGTCGCTAGCACACTGCACTCACGTTCAGGAGGGCAACGATTGAAAACCGAGTCCTGCAATCCTGATTTAGGTCTTCTGTGATTTTCCTAAATCGCTGAAAGCAAATTTTGGGAACATTCCTTTGAAAGAGCACGGCCAACTTCCATCCCCATCCCCATCGTCTTACAGATCCTCGTTTTTATTTTCAGTTCCTCTGCACATTATTCTCTCAGAGATATGGATGCGTGAGCTGATGAAGCTGACTGTGCAATAGTCTTCGCAGTTAGCTGCCCTTCCTGTAACCGGAACCGTCTGTTCGATGTTCCTCCGAATGGAACAGTGGAGTAACGCCACACATCACCATGTAGATAGCTTACGACAGCATGTAGCTCCATGTAGGGAATGAGTCACGGCTCTACCACAACATATGGTCTGGCATAGGCCAGCTTGCAGCTTAAGTCCAGAGGGATCACTACATTACGGGGAATGTAAGATGAAGTACAGTATTATAAATTAAATTACACCTTTTCGTGCAAAAAATAGAATATAACAACGTATAATAGTCTAGTGTCTTAATAATTAGTAGTGTCCTAATGTCAGCCTTGTATCTACAATTCTTTCTGAAAAAGATGAAATTGCTTAAAGCAACAAAAGCAAGGCATGTAAATCTGTAACATCCTAACAAGTTCATAAGTGTTAGCTAATGGTTAATGAAAGTTTTAATGGTACCTAGATGTACAGTGGCAAGGAAAAACACTTTTCTCTAAGACTATTTTTCACAATGATCTTACCGAGCGGGGTGGCGCAGTGGTTAGACACTGGACTCGCATTCGGGAGGACGACGGTTCAATCCCGCGTCCGGCCATCCTGATTTAGGTTTTCCGTGATTTCCCTAAATCACTCCAGGCAAATGCCGGGATGGTTCCTCTGAAAGGGCACGGCCGACTTCCTTCCCCATCCTTCCCTAATCCGATGAGACCGATGACCACGCTGTCTGGTCTCCTTCCCCAAACCAACCAACCAACCACAATGATCTTTGTCTTCTACTGATATTAAGTTCTGTGAAAGATTGCTAGTTTCATTTGTTTCATTACTTGAGTGAACGAAGAAGGTCTTCATGTGACGTAGGTGATTTATAATTGTAATTAGCTGGTTGTATGATAGCTTGGGAACATGACTGTACTTAGTAGAAATTTGCTTGTTGTAAAATGCCAGTTTTAGACAAGTAGTCGAAGATAAATAAGGGGAAAAATCGTGCAGTAACAAATTGTTGTACAGTTGTAGGAGGAGGCGTCATGAACAGCATACCACAAATCCCCGTCTGTGGAGTACGGTTGATTAAAGGTTACTTCGTTACGTTTCTCTTGGATAACTCTGAAACTGCGGCTTCTAGAGAAAATGTTAACCTCTCCAAAATTATATTTGATACGAAAAAGGTCCTACTCATTTTTTCTCTGCGTGTAATAATTTCCGCGTTTCAGTGGATGAAAAAATCATATATTATCAAAACATTAATTTAGTAGTATAAAATGAATGTTCACTGTTAAATTAAGTGGGTCAAGAACAGTTTTAAAGCGTGTGTATGATGTGTAAGTACAGTAGACTAGTGAGTAAATTGTGTTCAGGGGTGTAGCAGGGTGGAGGCTAGAAGCGAAAGCTAAGTAGGTCGCCGGGTTGTGGTCATGCACTTTCCTCTTTTATATATCTGAAACCTGAAGGGCGATCAGGACATTCCCCATTCTGTCTACCCCACTGCGTCACAAAAAGTAACTACAAAATGTTTCACAATGTTATACCGACTCTCCGCAGCGTGTCTCATGAGCAACTGCTTACGACACAGTGCGCAGACATGACCTGCAAGTGTTTGTGTTTGTTTGTGTGAGTGTGTGTGGTGGGGGGGGGGGGGGGGAAGGGGGCGAAGGAGGTTCTGGTTGTTTATTTTCCATCAAGTGCATCACCACTATATGGAATACAGATTGAGTTACTAATAATACTAACGCAAGAAACCCATCTGGAGAGAATCTATGTAAAAATGCACACTGTTCTTAACAGCTAAAGGGGAACTAATTCTGTATCAGCTTGTACAGCAGTTGTAGCATTCTTCCAGGAAAGGCAAGTTATTTTGTCTGCTAACATTAGAGAAATGGACAGGAACGCTGGAGAGTTACAGCCTGCGAGCTGAAAGGCGAGTACTGCTCGTAGTGGGGAAATTCCTTCCCGGAAGTAGCTTACAATTGCCCAACGAGATGGCTAAGAATCTGTTACCCTCCAGCAGTGTAGAACTATGTGCAGAGATTTACGTAGATTCTGTCCATATGCAATTATTATGAGTGGCGCTCAATAATTCATGCAACAATTTTTTTCTGATCCATTTTCGGCTGAAAAAATGGGACTTTGTTGTGGCACATCGTACAATATTTCAGCCTCTGTAGTTTCATGAAGTTCCGATAACTGGCAGCACTATATGTAACCTTTAAAATGGTGCATGTAACAGAGGTACCTTTCAAAGCAGGGAGCTGTCATCAAGTTGCTTTCGGCCGAAAACCAGAGCATGTTAGGCATTCTTAGGCACTTACAGAATGTCTGCTGAGACCTGGCAATGAACGAAAGCACGGTGAGCCGTTGGGCGATGCGTCTGTCATCATCGCAACAAGGTCGCGCAAACACGTCCGATCTCCCGCGTGCCAACAGGCCGCACACAGCTGTGACTCCCGCAATGTTGGAACTTGCGAATACTTATGGACGGATCACAATCAAACAGCTCGCTGCACAACAGGACGTCTCTGTTGGTAGTGCGGACTCAAAGGTATGTGACCGCTGGATAACTCGCCGTCTAACAATAGACCATAAAGAGCAAAGTAGAAACATCTTTGTGGAATTTTCTATGCGTTACAAGGCTGTTCTTGGGATTTTTTCTTGAACATCGACACAGGTGATGAACAATGAGCTGATCACTTCGAAGCAGAAAGAAAATGACAATCCATGGAGTGGCGCAACTCCACCCCTTCTCCGAAGAAAAAGTTCAAAGCTGCATCCTCAGGCGTTGAAGCCATGTCGACTGTCTTCTGGTAGTCTTGAAGGGATTATTCTGTTTGATGCCCTCGGTCAAGGTGCAACGATCAGCTCTGAAGTGTACTGTGCTACCCTTAGGAAACTGAAGGAACGACTTCAGCGTTTTCGTTGCCACAAAGAAACTTCTCCATGACAACACACAGCCTGACACAAGTCTGCACACCCAAGTGGAGCTCAAAAACCTTACTAGGACTGTTCTTCCTCATCCCCACAGTCTCACAACTTCCGACTTCCATCTTTTGGACCCAATGAATTCGCTCACCGACAAATACCTTGAGATGAGGTGGTTTGACCGTCTCATCTCAAGGTATTCGCTAGTGAGCGAAGGTTTCAAATTATTCATTGACGATCTTGTGGTTTAAATTGCCGTAGACTACACTAATAAAAATTAGAGTTCTTATGGTGCATGGTGTGCAAAATACGAGAGTAAACAACAACAATGGCATGCTGGACACATTGAACCAATATACGGCTTTGTAGGAATTTTCATCACAGTTGTTTCCATGAGAGCTAAGAGGGAGTCTGTAGGATTTCTGTGGACAACACATCCCCTCTTCAAGACAGCGATTTCCCTTGTCAATGTGTATAGAGTTACGTTTCAACAGGTGTCACCATTTGCTAGATTTGATGATATAAGTAGGAGAGAGTCGGATAAGTTGACGAGGAGTCTAAGATAACGAATTTTGAATTCCTCCGTTAACTCAACAGATGGTGCTACGTGCATTATGGTAATGCTTCCTTAGCGCCCTCTGTAGGCATGCCTGTGTAACTAGGAGCGCTTCGTCATTTTGTTTTGTTGACAACAGAGGCTTGGAAGTGGACGCTGTTTTGGTTACAATTTTTCCTTCGGTTTAAATAAGTTTCATGTAAGTAATACTTTTATTTTAATGAATAGTAGTTGATTCCTCTTGAGCCTTATGGATTTACTGATGCTTTTATAATGATTTAATGAATGTATTCTGTGAGACTCTATCCATGTTAAAGGTTATATCCAAAATGTCGACTGCGGTTAAGATGACGAATTATGCAGAAGCTAAGATAGCGAATTCGCCATCTTACCCGCCTCTCACTATTTCCATGCTTGTGTTCCCTTTGTTATTGTATAGTCAGGTCACCTTAATAACAGTCTAACTAATAAACATGGGGCAAGTGTATATAAGGAACACAGATAGGCAGAAATGGAGCAAGGAATCAATGAAAGAGGCAATGCAGCATGTAAGAAACTGGAATCCTGTTAATGCCGCCGCTAGGAAGTTCAACTTCTCTAAAGCTACTTTACGTCGCTATGTAAAAAAAAAGAACATGCTGATGAAGTAAGCTCTTCTTTCATTCATATTTAAATATATTTGAAAATCTCATTTTAAATTAATATTTTGTTTGTTTATTTTTCATTAAAAATAAAAACTTCGTCATTTAATCTTTTGAAACTCTCATCGTGTACCTAATAATTCACG
Organism: Schistocerca serialis cubense; assembly: GCF_023864345.2. Classification (NCBI taxonomy): domain Eukaryota; kingdom Metazoa; phylum Arthropoda; class Insecta; order Orthoptera; family Acrididae; genus Schistocerca; species Schistocerca serialis. Next base: position 903,078,616 of record NC_064641.1, read on the forward strand.
CTCCTTATTTCATTTCAGGATTTGCCACAAAATGTAGGCAGATTTAAAAATACAATTAATGATGACAATATGTCATCGATTTGGACAGAAGAGCTTTTGGACTGACAAGGTCTGACTTTGCTCGGAATGTCTACGATTATGCTGAATGTAAGAATATAGAACACAGATTCAACAAAAGCTAAAAAGATGGCAGGGAAAGATTTCATGCAAAATTTCATGACACGGTTCAAGTTTTCTTTTCGTGAACCAGAACCTACTTCGGCAGCTGCATTGGCTGCATTTAATAAAGTTAATGTAGAGGGATTCTTTAAGCATTACAGAGAAATAAGAACAAAATACAAATTTTAAGTCCACCAGATTTTTAATATTGATGAGACAGGATTTTCAACGGTTCCCACAAAGGTGTCTGCAGTAGTGAGCCCTATTGGCAAAAGAAGGAAAATAAATGTTTCCTCTGCTGAGAGGGGAACAAATGTCAGCGTTGCTTGCTGTGTTATGCCACAGGTCAGCTTATACCTCCATTTTTTATCTACCCGAGGGTTAGCATATCTTGTGGGTGCACCACCTGGATCTGTTGGATTTGGCCATGAATCTGGCTAGATATATGGCGAGAGTTTTGTAAAATGGTTGGAGCACTTCATTAAACAAGTGAGACCATCAGAAAGAAATCCATTCCTTTTGTTTATGGATGATCACACTTCGCATCTCATTTTGGAAGCCGTTACTCTGTGCAGAGACAATTTTATAACTCTTCTAGGTTTCCCCACCTCACACGAGCCACAGATTTCAGCCGCTGGATGTGTCATTTTACGGACCTCTGAATACTACTTGCTGCAAAGCGTGTACTGACTACCTTGCTATTCATCCAGGCCAAGTGATTACAATACAAGTCATTGCAAGACTGTTCAACATTGCCTTCAGAAAAGCTACGACTGTGAATAATGCCGTAAGGGGTTTTATGGACACAGAAATCGAGCCTTTAAATTCACAGACATTTAGTGATGAAGACTTCGCGCCATCACTAACAACATACATCAACGTCAATGAAATTCACCCAAAACAGATGCTCTATCTGAGAGATCAGCAAACCCACGTGCAGAATTTGATGCACTACTGGGGCCTTAATTTAACACTGCAGACTTTCTCTATTTTACCTCCGATACTCCAAATAGAATCTCCGCCAGGGCCTTCATGTAACCATACGTCTACTTCTGTTTTAGCTCCATTATCGCATTCATAACTTGGAGCATTATCAGTGCCCTCATCCACCTCTAACTCCAGATCTACCTCTGCTTTACTTCTTTACCACAAGCTGTACCTAAAGAAGGTACAAGAAAACGAAAACATTAGTTGCCATCTCTACACATAACAAGCACACCCGTGAAAATAGCTCTGGAAGGAAAGAGACAAAGACAAGAGGACAAAGAGAAGAAGAAACAAGACAGAAAAATGAAGAAAGATAAAAAAATTAATAGAGAATGCGAATGCAGAGGCAAAAAAGTGAACAAAGGTCCTAAACGTAGACTTGCGTTCGGTGGAGGTTCCGGAACGAAACAAAGAAAGGATCCTGGAATGGACTTCCGCGACTCATCTTCGAACTCATCCATTGAGATTGAGTTCGCCGACAGTGATTACGATTATGTCGATGAAAGAGACTGTATCCTTTGTGTGAAGCTGGAAAGACGGAATTGTGGTATCAATGTTCTCGATACCAAGAATGGATTCATGATCAGTGTACGGGCTTAAATGACAGGGAAGCAAAGGAGACAGGCTATGTTTGCGACTTTTGTGATAAATAGAAGAGTTTCAATAAAAGTCTTTGTTTTCTAAATAAAATGTTCATTTTGTCTTACCCCAAAGTCATCTGACTCCCCTTGTAGGGTAAGTTGACAAATAGTACTATCACTACCAAAAACAGGTCTGACTAGAAAAACTTCAGTTTTAGGAAATGTTCAAGGGCTTGAATCTAAAGGGGATACATGAAGCAATCATTTTATCATAAATAAAGTGTTTGATTTCAATATAAGGGTAGGAAAATATTAATACGCCATCATGTGAGCTTATTGTCACCCGTTGCAAATCTATTATACTGATTAACATGCGACCGTCAACAAACCACTTGTTTCCTCAGCGATCTCTATCCCTACAGGGTACATATGAAGTCGAAGCCGGTGAAACACGGCACAAAAATCTGGAAACGGCTGATGTGAACTGAGCGTATGTTACAAACTTAGAAGTATCTAACGAAAAGAACCTAGGGCAATGAGTTATGTTGAACCTAACGAACTGTCTTCAAGGCGGTCACTGTGTCACAACGGACATCTATAACTCTGTTGCTCTTTCACAACAATTTTATAAGAAAAATTTGATTGTCTGTTGTGCACTCAGAAAGAACAAGGCAGATATTCATAAAGTTATGAATGCTCATGCATCCTGACCAGTGGAGTGCTCTGCTTTTACCTTGAAAGATAAACAAACAATAGTATCATTTGTGCCAAAAAGAAGCAGGTTGTAATTTTGTTAAGTGTTCGGCACCACGAGAAGAGAACTCAAAATAAGAAACAAAACCATAAACCAGATATGATTCTCTATTAGAACAAAGCAAAAGGCTGTGTGGACACGATGGATAAAATGGACGGTAAGTGTTTCACAAGGCGCACAACACGAAGTAGACCCTATGGTCTCTACAGGAATTTTATTGACGCAGGACCCCAAAACCCGTTCATATTTTGGAAGACGAATAGCCGCATGTGGAATGAAAATTCATCACACCACAGAAGGTATTTTATTCCGGAACTAGGAAAGGACCTGATGGTTAGACATGTGAAGAAAGGAGTATAAAATCCAATCGGCCTAAACAAAATTATTGCATATGGCATTAGAAATCTAATCGCAGAAGGGACGAATGCAAAGATTGCAGGAGAACCACTGAAATTAAAAAGCCGAAGTCAGTTATGTTCAAGAAAAACATTATAGGAAAACTAGAGAAAAGTGTAAGACTTGCAAGAAATTCCTTTCCGATACTCACTGTGCGAAAATGCAGAGTGCAGTGTGCCTACGCTGCCACACTTAGTGAACATGAATTGTAGAACTACATGACAAACGAAACTGGTAGTACGTTATAAGGATACTAAACTGCTGTTGTACATTGCAGTGAAAAATAAAACATAAAATAAAGATTAAAACAATTTATTTAACTAACGTCAAAGTGCTGGAAAATAAAAATAATACTGGAATTGGCAATTCCGTTGTTTGTTCGAGAATGACAGGTTTTAGATATATTGTTGCTAAGAAAAACTGAGACAACAGAATTGCTGGTTTAAAATGATTTCTTTGGTTCCAATTAGAAAATATGATTATGTTGAGTTAATTTGAGTTTCCTTCCTGGGGTTCACTTAGACCTCTCTCTGTGGTTTTGAGGAGGAGCGGAAGTAGCAGTTTATAGGTTAATTCAACCTTTCGTCAGGCGACAAAGAGGAGTAAAGCGTTTTACTAAATCGGCACCTACTGTAAGTTGTTGGACCTAGGAATATGAAACTTAGATGGAAACTTATCTACTTATGGTAGGCTTCTACTAACAAATGCTAAAAATTCACTCCCTAAGTGGATGAAACTTGTAGTAGTTAAAGCATTTAACATATGTTGCAAGTAAAGAATCAGTACCGTGGCGAACCATTGATAGTATGGATATGATAAATGATGTTTGGGGGGGGGGGGGGTGGAGATGGAGAGGGGACTTTCTGTGTGTGAAGTAGATGCCAGAAAGAAGTTTTGAAAATGAAACAAATAATGTTGTTTAATGCAGGTTCAGAATTTTATTGGTGAGTCGATGTCAGGTCTAAATCACTGTTCTCAGAAACAGAAATTTGAGGGGAACATTTGTTTCCGGAGACGCTCATCAAGGAAACATGTAGTCTGGGTGTGCAGAGATAAGATGCGTAGATTTTCTTTATACAGGTCGCATCGCAAAGAATACTTCGAGTATGCGATTGCATTGTGCCCTTGTACACGTAAATACATTACGTAACAGCGAACATGAATAACGGGTAGTAACAGAACATTACATTATGGACGGGCATAGAGCTAATCGGCAATAACTGGGATATGAGCGAAATGTTAGACGAGACAGACATTGCCGACCGTGCAATGCGAGCGAGCAGGCGATATTACGTGCATGCCACAGAAGTGGTTCTCAATGTTGGCCGCCTGATAGCTATCGGTAGCGGCTGGAAACTGGCGCCAAGTTTGACTTGCCAGTTCTGGCTGCGCGGAGCCAACGGCTGTGGCCAGGTCGAATAGGGCACGCACGGTTCGCTGGCAGGTGACTGCGAGATTGGAAGCTGGCAGCCTGTCTGCGGTATTCATCGCTGCGGTGGCGACCCCCGTGTGTAGAGAGCGTACCAGGGCCAGACCGCGTTACCGTCGGGGTATGAGGGTTCCGGGGAGGGGGGGGGGGGAGGGGGGCTGGGGGCGCCCTGGCGCCGCTCAGAGTTTCCACCGATGCATTGTTTATGGCAGCCGTAGTGGCGGCTTCCATTCCACATCGAGGCCACTGCGCCAACTGTCTGTACCGTCACATCGATCCTAACTGTTAGTATATACTCTTATTTTATCCACGACCAACATTGTTGTACTCCGTTACCATTTATTTATTCACAGAGCCAGAATTGGAATTATTAAATTAAATTCTGAAGTTCAGCATAGAACATAATCTCTGAAATAGGGTAACTAAAAATAAGATTGCAAACACGTAAGCAATCCTTTATAGATCTCAGTTATCGTTATATCAACACAATAGAATACCATACAAAATCTCGTGGATAATTTCGGAACATATTGATAGATGTCATTTGCGTACTAATCGATTGCACAATAACGTCGTATCTTTACTCCCGAGCTGTTACACTTGAGTGACCAGCGATGTTGTAAGCTGTAACGCAGGGTTAGGTTATCATCTTTGGTGTGAGCATAGGCACAGCAGCAGATACTGATTAGCTGTGTTACAGTGAGGAAGCAGTTGTAATGTTATGTTTCAAATGTAAGGTCTCAAATTATGGATGTGTTTAATCAAGATGATTATGTAGTTGTAACTGATCTGAGAAGGAGCCAGTGTAATGGAATCTTTTATTTACGTGAAGATGACCTATAAGGTAATTTTTTTGAAGTCACGTTTTTATTATAGCAGCACTATTTTTCAGATTCCTTTCTCTTACATTTTTTAATGGATAATGGCTTTTCTCAAAAGTAGAAAAGGAACCAAGTGTGTTCCGCAAATACTTCGATTTGCAACTAACAGAAAACTCATAGCACCCCACGAGAGTCACTGTGTAGATATAGTAATTTTAAGCTTTAGCATACCGGCGCGCAAGACAGCAGTACTGCAACGCGTTATCCAGATGAGCGCAGATAAAAGGTTCAGAGAGAGCTGGATTCTTCTGTTTTGTGTATCAGTTTTAGTTCTGGGAACTGTGATCAGTTTTACAAAACTAATTGTTGTAGGTTTTATGTCAAATTTCGTTATTCAGGCAGCTTATACTATTCAAAATTCTTGCAGTCAGATTATTCATCGTACCAGTATTAAAGGTTTGCCTTCTCATTACAACCAATTTTCTGTAACAATTCATTGTTACTTCTGCACAACGCTAACTATTTTATAAAGATTAGAGAACTTTCAAAATTAAACCTAATAATAAGGAGCCAACAGAAGCAAATGAAATACTTAAGATGAACAATAAACTAGATAAAATAGGTTATGGGATACCAGCTCCACCTGTTACGCAAACAACAACTTTTGTGTAGAAACCAAAGTGTGTTTCGGCACATTTTGTGCAATCATCAATTGTTATTCTTTGTTCAGTTCTATAAAACATAAACACGTTTTCAGTAATAAACATTCTAACAACATTAGATATAATAACAGTTCTTGGCAGTTGTTGTCATTACTATGATTTCTTTTTAATTACTGAGCTATGTGTAATACTCTGTACATTATTGGATGTTACTAGCCCATCTGAAATTACATTATTGAGTTTGGTTAGTGAGTTTTTTTGGGTCATCAATCTTCTAACTGGTTTTGTGTGACCCATTACAAGTAACTCTCCAATGCCAACCTCTTCACCCCAGAGTAGCACTTGCTACCCACATCCTCAATTATTTGCCGATTTTTTCCTATATCTGTCTTCCTCAACAGGTTTTAACATCAACAGCTCCCTCTGGTACCATGGAAGTTATACCTTGATGCCCTAACAGATATCCTATCATCCTTTCCATCCTTCTTGTCAGTGTTTTCCATATATTCCTTTCCTCTGTGATACTGCCGAGAACCTCCCCATTCTTCACCTTATAATTCCACCTATTTTTCAATATTTGTCTCTAGCATCACATCTCAAAGGCTTACATTTTCTTCTGTTCCGGATTTCACACAGTCCATATTACTGTGTTCCAAACCAACTTTCTCGAGAAATTTCTTTGTCATATTTAGGATTAAGTCTGCTACTAGCAGACTTCTCTTGTCAAGTGAAGCCTCTTTTGTCAGTGCTAGTATGCCTTTGATGTCATCCTTGTCCCACCGGTAGTTATTTTACTGCCTAGGTAGTAGAATTCCTCACTGTCATCTACTTCATGACTATCAGTCCTGAAGATAAGTTTCTCGCTGTTTACATTTTGCCACTTCTCATCACCTTCGTCTATCTTCGATTTACTCTCAGTTCATAATCTCTACTCAGTAGATTGTCCATTCCATTCAGTTGATCATGCAATTCCTCTTCAATTTTACTTAGGATAGCAATGTCATCAGCGAATCGTATCATAACATCCTTTTACTTTGGATTTCAATTCTAAATCTTCCTCTTACTTCCGTCATTGCTTCTTCGATGCACATATCGAGCAGTAGGGGCGAAAAACTACACCCTGTCTTAGGCAGTCTTTAATCTAGGCACTTCGTTATTGGTCTTCCACTCTTATTATTCCCTCTTGCTCTTGTGCATGTTGCCCTCAAAATTTCGAACGTGTTGCACCATTTAACAATGTGGAACCCGTTTTCCAGGTAGCCAAATCCTATGAATATGTTTCAATTTTTCTTTAGTGTTGCTTCCATTGCCAACAGCAATGTCAGTATTGCCTCTCGGGTGCCATTATCTGTCCTAAAGCTATCTAACACATCCCCAATTTTATTTTTCATTATCCTGTGTATTATTTTTGTCAGCAACTTGGATGCAGTAGCTGTTAAGCTGATTGTGCCATATTTCTCGCACGTATCAGCTCTTGGAGTCTTCGGAATTGTGTGGATCATATTTTTCCGAAAGTCAGATGGTATAACGCCAGATACATACAATCTACACACTAACGTGAATAGTCATTTTGTTGCCAAATTCCCCAACGATTGTAGAAATTCTGATGGAATGTTATCTGTCCCTCCTGCCTTGCTTGATCTTAAGTCTTCCAAAGTGCTTTTAAATTCTGATTGCAATACTGTATCCCCCATTTCTTCTTAATCGAACCTTGTTTCTTCTTCCATCACATCAGACAAATCTTCCCAGTCATACAAGTCTTCAATGTACGCCTCACAACTATCCTCTCTCTCCTATGCATTTAAACATGGAGCTTCCGCTTCACTTTTAATGTTACCACCACTGTATTTAATTTCGCCAGTGGCTGTCTTGCTTTCCGTACAAGCTTTTTCGATTTCTTCACATTTTTTTCCACAGCCATTTCGCCATAACTACTCTGCACGTCCTATTTATTTTATTCCTCAGCGACTTGTATTTCTGCATTCCGGAATTTCCCGGAACATTTGTCTAGTTCCTCCGTTCATCGACGAACTAAAGTATTTCTTCTGTTATCCACTGTCTCTTCCCAGTTACCTTCTTTGCACCTATGATCTTCTTTCCAATTTCAGTGATTACCCTTTTTAGTTATGTCCATTCCTCTTCAGCTGTACTGCCCACCAAACTATAGCTTACTGCAATATCTCTAGCCCTAGAGAACTTCAAGGGTGTCTCTTTATTCCTTAGTACTTACGTATCTAACAACCTTGCATATTAATTCTTCCTGACTAATCACTTAGACTTTCACATTCAAGGGTCTGGCGTTCCACACCCCGACTGACAGAACGTTATCGATTCGGTGGTTATTCAACCTTTTCCTCGTAGTGATCTCCCCCTTGGTATTCGTCTCCCACAGTTGCGAATGAGGGAACATTCCGCAATCGTTTGCAAGTGGAGGGACCATCATGAAACTTTCTCAATTACAGTCCATGTGTCCTGTGGATGCACACCATGTGCCTTTAATGCAGTGATTTTCATTGCTTTGATCGTTGCCGATTCTTTCGTCTTCAGCGGCAGTTTCTCACCCATAGGGCAATGATTAGTAAAGATGCTACCCCTGTTCCATGGGTGCATCAATGTAAACACTTTGTTATTACATTGAAACATCTTATGTATTATTCTCTTGCCGTTAAGACCTCGGCAACTGTGGTACTTTACAAGTAGCTTTGAGGTCAGTGCACACGTCCCTTCAGAGTGAAAATTCATTGTGGAGAATAGAGTTACTGTCAGGAAATTATATTTATGTCTGTGGAGTGTGGGGGGATGGGAGTGGATGACTGGTTTGGGACGGCAGGGGTTGAGGAGAAAGTAAGTAGTTCTGATATGTTGTAAGTAGACTGTTTAGGTTTTTATGTTGGTAACACCACGTAACGCTCTATATGGAAATCACTGACTGTGCTGTGTGAAGTCTGTGGCTGGTTTGCATTGTTGGAATATTTGATATTGTAGTGTTGGGCAGTTGAATGTGAACAGCGCGTAGCGTTGCGCACTTGGAGGTGAGCCGCCAGAAGTGGTGGATGTGGGGAGAGATGGCAGAATTTTGGGAACGGACGATCTGGACGTGTGTCCATCGGAAAGAGTAAATTTGTAATATTGAATATCATGAACAGATATATATATATATATATATATATATATATATATATATATATATATGATTTTTGAACATTAAATACATTGTTTGTTCTCTATCAAAATCTTTCATTTGCTAACTATGCCTATCAGTAGTTAGTGCCTTCAGTAGTTAGAATCTTTTATTCAGCTGGCAATATTGGCGCACGCTGTATTGCAGTAGTTTTGAGTAACGAAGATTTTTGTGAGGTAAGTGATTCATGAAAAGTACAGGTTATTGTTAGTCAGGGCCATTCTTTTGTAGGGATTACTGAAAGTCATATTGCGGTGCGCTAAAATTATTGTGTGTCAGTTTAGTGATGATCAGAATAAGTAAAGAGAGAAATGTCTGAGTACGTTCAGTTTTGCTCAGCTGTTTGAAATTCAAATAACGTAAGAGGTTTATCAGCATAGTAATTCATTAATTTTTCAAAGGGAATGTTTCAATGTTAGTTAAATATAATTCCTAGCAGCACAACAAGGCTCATTGAGTAGGAAAGAGATCCGTACTTGTGGCTGTCCTGTAATAATATATTCTGCAGGCTCTTGAAAAAAAAATCATGTATTGATACATGACACATCGCCATTGCCTTTGATAACGTCTCGTAGTAACATGTGCAGAATACATCATGGCAGTTCTTATATCTTTCTTAATGGGGTGGAGTTTGGATTGGCAAATATGACGACACCAGAACCGTAGAATAGCCACTTCTACCCCAGAAAGGCTTCTGCATGGAGGCAGTGGAATAAGCCTAGTATCGACTTGTACCGCGCCGGTACACGGAGTCAAAAACGTCTATTGAGCACCAAGATTCATTATTAAATGCTGCTTCCATACAACAGTTGACGACTTCGGCCAGTAGCAAGGTATCGTTAGCAGGTGGCCAGTGAGTAGACTGACGCAGTGGGATGCTGTTACAGCATGAGATGGGAGTCAGCTCTGCAGGAAGGGAGCCTACAGCTGGACATGTGCACACCGCAAACTGCCCAGAAAAACTGACACCGGCGTGCAGATGTCCAGATTTCAACCGAGCACCCTCACTGATTCGTTGCAGCGTCGGCGATGGCGCCCAATGGCTGCCTTCGCCTCAGTGGCACCAGTTGGAACCATAGAACCATCAGGGCTAACAGAAGGGTCATAGACCAGCTGCTTCGCCTACTTGATGATGCTGCTCGATGATGCTGTAGCTACTTGTCCACGCATTTGAGTGATGACTGCGTGAAGTCAGAGATGCTGTCAATGCCAGAACAGGCAGAATGTGTACCACAAGGTCCAGTCATAATTATGTGACCAGCCATTATGTTTGACGTCACCATGCAGTAACCACTCACAGACAGCATGTAGCAACACTAGCAGTGGATAGTGTATGTAGCGTCTCAGTGGGACGCGGAAAACAGTGCAAATGGAGCTATTCATCTGAGGCCCAAAAGGGCACAATAATTGGCTTCGGGGCCAAGGGTAAAATCACTCCCGAAGTGGCTAAGTTTGTAAACCGTTTGCATGCTGCCATCGTTGAAGTATATTATGCATGGAAAAATGACTTTATCCAAAACCAGCACCGAGGGAACTGTGGTGCAATACGAGCCATAGGTGACAGATTTAAACGATGCATCTAGAGGCCTGTACAGGCGAATAAATGTACGACTGTTGAGTAACTGAAGGCCTAGATGAAAGAAGGGCCAACCAAAAGTGTCACCTTACCCGCCATTCAGTGAACATTGCTGCCTGTGGGCCTCCGCAGTAGGCCCTGTTTCATACACCGATACATAGATACCAAGAACCGGTACATAGATACTAAGTACCGCATTTTTAAAATGTGAGTACGCCTATTCAGGCTGTTTAAGTTTAATTTCTAGACCATGCCCTTGCAGACATATAATAGAAGGAGATATATCTTCTGAAGAAGGCTCCATTACTTGGGCTGAAACCTAGGTAACGGTTGGTTTCATTACCGCAATCGAGGTCGATAGTTTCTTATATATTAGTTTATCACGATTGCTGACTGGGCTGCAATGTTGAAAGTACTAATATCATTTTACTAAGCTTGTAACTTGCGCTTCCTTGTGATAACCCAATGTGAAGCATATGACCCGTATCCTATATTTTTTCCACCATCGTAATTAATGTAGTATTCCCCCAGGTGATCATTATTAGAGAAAATGTGGACACAATACCTGTTAGTCTAGCAAATCGTCTTAATGAGGATCTTTGTCAATGCTCAAGTGAAATTCTCTCCTTAAAAGGACAGAGTAAGACAAGCGAACATTGGAGATAACACGCCGAGATGACAGTGAAGCAGTGCTTGCGAAACGCCTACGGGTGTTAATTAATCCGAAGATGAAGAAAACAGTAAAATAAATTTGGACGTGAATTAGTGTTAAAGAAGAAGATAACATAACTTTTAGTTTTGCAGATGGCAAACTACATCTGAAAAGCAATTGACTGGACTGGACAGTGTCTTGGAAAGTTTTTATGGGAGGGACATCAACAAAAGTGAAACAAGCGTGGTGGAGTTAAATCCGAAGATTCTATAGAAATTATAATAGAAAATGAGACGCCAAAAGTAGCAGATCAAGTCTGCTATTTGGGCATCAAAATGAATGATGATATATAGAGAAGATATAAAATGCAAACTGGCTACAGTACGAGTCATATTTCTGCAAAAGAGAAATTTGTTGACATCGAAAAAAAATTAAGTGCTACACAGTCTTATCTGGTAGGCTGATCCTGTGTGTAGGACCGGGCTTGAATCCGGGCAAGTACCCTACCCGCTGAACTACCCAACCGCGACACATGACCCGGTCTCACAGATTTACTTCAGCCAGTACCTCATTTCCTACCTGCCGAACATCGCAGTTCTCCTGCGTACCTAGCATTCCTGTAAGAAAACATACTGCGTAGACATGAGTTAGTCACAGCTTGTGGGACTGTCTCTAAAATTCGGGGATCTCTCTCCGATAAAAATGAGAGCAGTAGCTTTTGAGATGTGGTGCTACAGAAAAGTGCGAGAGATTAGATGGGTAGATCGAATAACTAAAGCGGAGGTACTGGATCTGATACGGGTGAAAAGAAATTCGTGGTACAACTTGACTCAAAGAAGGCATCAGTTAATAGGGGACATATTGAGGCAACAAATAATCGTCACTTTGGTAATGGAGGAAAGGGTGGGCGTAAAAATTGGAACAGGAGACCAAGGGATGAATTCAGTAACCATAGGGGACAGTAAAACGAAAACGTGACAGAGGGAAAAATGTAAGTAAACATTTTACTGTTTCAAAAGTAATCGCCATAACTGTGAGACTAGATGATCATTATCTTAATGGAAAAATGTCAAGTCGTTTACGGAATCCTGATAGCAGCATAGCGTGCATCTCTTCGTCAGAAGCAAATCAACAGCCGTGAATATCTTTCTTCAGAGCTCCAAAAATATCAAAATCGCATAGGCAGAGGTGGGGACTGTATGGAGAATGTGTGACGCTTCCCAGCGAAACTTCTGCAGAGTGGTCGAATCAAGACTGCCGAAAGGTGGCTGGGCATTATCCTGCAACAAAATAATCCTCTCCGTCAACGATACCGGGCGGTTAGATTTGATGGCGAACTTCAGTTTTTGCGAAGAGTTCACTTACCACTGTGCAGTATTTATGGCGCCGTGTTTCAGAAACTCAATGACCAGCGGGCCATTTTAGTGAAAGAAAACATCGTTATACTTTCGAGGAGTTAGCGTGCCTATTGTTTGGAGTACACCGCAGATGTTTCACTGGGAAGACCTTACACATTTGTCATACAATCCCGATTTCTCCCCATTCGATGTTCATATTCTTGGAGCCCTGAAGAAAGACGTTCGTAGCCGTCGATCTGCTACGGACGAAGAGGTTCCCGTCTGGGTACAATCATGGTTGCTAGGCAGCTGCAAACATTTTTCCATGAAGGCGTTGACCGTGCAATAAATGTATTAACTGTTATAGGGTTTACTTTTGAAATAATTAACTGTTTACCCACTTTTCCCATGTGTCTTGTTGCCTGCATCGAACCAGCCTCCAGACTGAAGACCACAACAACAAAGCTATACAAGGGGTTTACTTGACTAGCAGATGTACTCTGGTAATACTACATTTTTCCAGTTAGCCGGCCGCAGTGGTCTAGCGCTTCTAGGCGCTTAGTCCGGAACCGCAAGACTGCTACAGTCGCAGGTTCGAATCCTGCCTCGGGCATGGATGTGTGTGATGTCCTTAGGTTAGTTAGGTTTAAGTAGTTCTAAGTTCTAGGGGACTGATAACCACAGATGTTAAGTCCCATAGTGCTCAGAACCATTTTTTTTTTCAGTTCTCCGCCCTGTTAATTTCTTAAGGCTTCCTTGTAACCGAATATAAAGCCTGTGTAAAGTGAGTCTGACTGCCCGCAATAGTTCTTTCGCTAACTAGTTAGCCTTTTCATCTCTCTGAAAGCTAGAAGTCTGAAGGCTCAAATTTGAAACACGTTCGTTCTTCCTGTTCTGCAAGGTGTGAAACATACAAACCCACACTCTTATAGTACACTGAAATTAATATTGTGAAGCATATTAAGTGGGCTGAGAGTAAGTAGAATGGCAAATGTTTTTTCGTCTCTTTCTGCTCCATAGTAAAAGGACAGTTAGTGAAGTTTCATGTGAGAGGTAAAGTTCGACTGGATACAATTGAACGCGGAGATTGCTCATATTTGGTTTTCATGCACAACTTATTGAACAATAATCTGCACACTATTCTTAGTAGCTTTACTCAGAACTTATGCGGGGTGGGTAAAATAAAACTGTCCTGGAAAATAACTGCATGCACTTTAAGGTAGTAAACCCAAATTACACTATCATCACGTGAGCCCAATGTTGTAAGATAGATTGCTTATATTAAGTTACACGGAATTATTTTCCAGGCCAGTTTTATTTTGCTCGAAGCATAGTTCATTTACAGATGTTTTGCCCTTTTGAATTCTGACATTTTGTAGACAGTCGTTTAGTAATCACAGTGCTATCAAAACTTTGATCCATTGATTTGGTTTCTGTAGCCTCCAGGAACGTTACAGAAATCACCGCAAAGGATGGCGACCGCGTCAGGAGCATAAGCGATTACACACCCCGTTGTGGGGGCAATGCGGCAGACACGATGGGATATCAGCAGGCGAGTCGCTCATTAGGCCATTACTGGGCCACGTGGAGACGGCGCGAAACAGCAATACGGTGGCGGCTGTGGCGTCCGCGGCCACCGTGAAATGGGCTCTGATAGACTGCTGCGGATACGGCGCGCAGTTACAGGTGCCGCGTCCACCACGTCCAATGGCGTTCAATAGGGGCGCTGTGCCAGGAGGCGTCCGTGTAATCTGCCTTAACATCGCAGACACAGGTTGTAACGTTGCACGTGGCGATCGTGATGTTAATACAGAGGATGTAAGAGAAGGACAAATGCAACCAGTTTAAGGTAGGAACAGTAAGTCTGGAAGTAAATGATCCTGAAGTAAAAATGCAGGGGTAATGCAGGAGTAGGTTTAATAATGAATAAAAAGTAGGAGTGCGGATAAGCTACAGAAAACAGCATAGTGAACGCATTATTGTGGACAAGATAGACACAAAGCGCACACCTACTACAGTAGTACAAGTTTATATGCCAACTAGCTCTGCAGATGATGAAGAAATTGATGAAATGTAAGACGAGATAAAAGAAATTATTCAGGTAGTGAAGTGAGACAAAAATTTAAAAGTCATGGGTGACTGGAATTCAACAGTAAGAAAAGGAACAGAAGGAAACGTAGTAGGTGAATATGGATTAGGGCTAAGAAATGAAAGAGGAAGCCGCCTGGTAGAATTTTGCACAGAGCATAACTTGATCATAGCTAACACTTGGTTCAAGAATCATGAAAGAATATTGTATACATGGAAGAACCCTGGAGATACTAAAAGGTATCAGATAGATTATATAATGGTAAGACGGAGATTTAGGAACCAGATTATAAATCATAAGACATTTCCAGAGCCAGATGTGGACATTGACCACAATCTAATGTTTATGAACTGTAGATTAAATCTGAAGAAACTGGAAAAAGGTGGGAATTTAAGGAGATGGGACCTCGATAAACTGAAAGAACCAGAGGTTGTACGGAGTTTCAGGAAGAGCATAAGGGAACAATTAACAGGAATAGAGGAAAGAAATACAGTAGAAGAAGCTTTGAGGAATGAAATAGTGAAGGCAGCAGAGGATCGAGTAGGTAAAAAGACGAGGGCTAGTAAAAAGACAGAGGAGATGCTGAATTTAATTGATGAAAGGACAAAATACAAAAATACAGTAAGTGAAGCAGGCAAAAAGGAATACAAACCTCTCAAAAATGAGATCGACAGAAAGCGCAAAATGGCTATGCAGGGATGGCTAGAGGACAAATGTAAGGATGTAGAGGCTTATCTCGCGAGGGGTATGATAGATACTGCCTACAGGAAAATTAAAGAGACCTTTGGAGCAAAGAGAACCACTTGTATGAATATCAGGAGCTCAGATGGAAACCCAGTCCTAAGCAAAGAAGGGAAAGCAGGAAGGTGGAAGGAATATATAGGGAGAGATATGATACTGCGTGAAGAGTTTGATAGAGCACTGAAAGACCTGAGTCGAAACAAGGCCCCGGGAGTAGACAACATTCCGTTAGAACTACTGACAGCCTTGGGAGTGCCGGTCCTGACAAAACTCTACCATCTGGTGAGCAAGATGTATGACACAGGCGAAATTCCCTCAGACTTCAAGATGAATATAATAATTCCATTTACAAAGAAAGCAGGTGTCGACATATGTTAAACTTACCGAACTATCAGTTTAATAAGTCACAGCTACAAAATACTAACTCGAATTCTTTAGAGACGAATGGGAAAACTGGTAGAAGCCGACGTCGGGGAAAATCATTTTGGATTCCGTAGAAATGATGGAACACGTGCGGCAATACTGACCCTACGACTTATCTTAGAAGAAAGATTGAGGAAAGGCAAACCTAAGTTTCTAGTATTTGTAGACTTAGAGAAGGCTTTTGACAATGTTGATTGGAATACACTCTTTCAAATTCTGAAGGTGGCAGGGGTAAAATACAGGGAGCGAAAGGTTATTTACAATTTGTACACAAACCAGATGGCAGTTACAAGAGCCGAGGGACATGAAGGGGAAGCAGTGGTTGTGATGCTATTCAATCTATATACTGAGCAAGCAGTAAAGGAAACAAAAGAAAAGTTCGGAGTTGGCATTAAAATCCATGGAGAAGAAATAAAAACTTTGAAGTTCGCCGATGACATTGTAATTCTGTCAGAGACAGCAAAGGACTTGGAAGAGCAGTTGAACGGAATATACAGTGTCTTGAAATGAGGGTATAAGATGAACATCAACAAAACTAAAACGAGGATATTGGAATGTAGTCGAATTAAGTCTGGTGATGCTCAGGGAATTAGATTAGGAAATGAGACGCTTAAATTAGTAAAGGAGTTTTTCTATTTGGGGAGCAAGATAACTGATGATTGTCGAAGTAGAGAGGATACAAAATGTAGACTGGCAGTGGCAGGGAAAGCATTTCTGAAGAAGATAATTTGTTAACATCGAGTATTGATTTAAGCAAGAAGTAGTTTCTGAAAGTATTTGTATGGAGTGTGGCAATGTATGGAAGTGTAAATTGGACGATAAATAGTTTAGACAAGAAGAGAATAGAAGCTTTCAAAATGTGGTGCTACAGAAGAGTGCTGAAGTTTAGATGGGCAGGTCACATAACTAATGATGAGGTATTGAACAGATTTGAGGAGAAGAGGAGTTTGTGGCACAACTTGACTAGAAGGAGCGATCGGTTGGTAGGTCATGTTCTGAGGCATCAATGGATCACCAGTTTAGCACTGGAGGGCAGCGTGGAGGGTAAAAGTTGTAGAGGGAGACTAAGAGATGAATACACTAAGCAGATTCAGTAGGATGTAGGCTGCAGTAGGTACTGGGATATGAAGAAGCTTGCACAGGATAGAGTAGCTTGGAGAGCTGCATCTAACCAGTCTCAGGACTGAAGACCACAACAACAACAACAAGTAAAAATCCAAAATGTAAGAATTTCAGATATAGTTCTGGGAGCACAATAACAAGTTAAATCACCACAGGAGACGGCACAAAAAAATTTGTTTCAAAATATTCTTCGAAGAAAGCATACATTATGTTTCCTTAATTACCACTGGTATTGAAAATTAGACCAATTTAAATATTTACGTGAAATTATAACATAGAGCCTCAATCAAAAACCTACGTTGCATAAAACAATAAACAAACTGACGAAATTACAAGGTAGGGTGTTATTTAAAGGTATGGCCAAACTTTCAGGTAAGATTCCTCACACGTAGGGGAAGACAATATGTTATATGATCAAGAGTCCGGATCGCTTTATTTACACGTTAGAGAGCAGTTTCTACAGCTCTTAAACATATTAACCACCTGCTTTGCTACGTAGCCTTATACGCAAATTTAAACTAAAGTACGGATTGGGACATTGTTGAGGGAACCATTTGCAGAAGTGTACCTGTGTAGGAAAGTAATCAGCTGCCGATGGTGCTTGCACACATTGTAAATGATACAGGTGCCGCAGGTTGTAATGTAGCATTCTCCAGACAGTCATGTGGTCAGCGTTACTTGTTGTAGGTACTTACATTATGCTAACACTTGGGCTGTTTTCTGCTGCACGAAGGACTTCCTCCCCAGCTGAGGCGTCCCGTCCTTCTAGTCCTTCTGCAGGCGCGAGTAGAATGCTTAAACGACCCGTGTTCCTCAAGACGACAATCAGTTGCTTCGAACGTCCTCCTATCAGCTGGAAATCTCTCTCGATACAAACGTAGAGCGCCTCGGCCATTACCATCCGCTAATCCTCACAGCAAGAGGGCATCCGCGAAATCCACATTTCGGTGCACTTTTATTGCACCAAGTCCGTGGTGAACACTACACAGGTGATGGAATGTGCTTGATGATAGAATTATAGTGAAGTGAGTCACGTGTCAACACTACTATCGACCAAGTGAAACAGCAAACACTGGCTGTCAACCTAAGAATTAAAACTCACGGTACATTCTAACCAAACGAAAACCAAAGGATATTTTAAACATTTTGCGTAAGAAAACGTTTCGTGTAGTGCTGATACGTTCTATTTCAGCATCTTTCCGTGATTAACGTGATTATGAAGAAAGCTAGAAAATGAGTTCTAACACGGAAACAAAACATATCCAGATCTATGTCTAAATAGTACATTTTATTCTGCTGTGTTCCAGAAATGTTTTCTGAGAGTTTGCCCCCACCATTTTGTAACACCCTGTATATCACTATGAACACATACCCACAAACTGCAAAACTGTTACACAATAAAAAAACAACATACCTAAGTGAAATTAGTTATTAAAACAGTTAACGCTTCAGAAACAGTCAGGAAATCCGAGACAGAGAAAAGAGTACTCGGAACATGCATAAATGAAAATACAAAAAAAAGTCTCTCAATGCAACCGATATTGAGTTCGAACAGGAAGAAACCCGTTTCATTCTTAAAACGTTTTCGCTACACGAGAAATAACTCTTCAAGAGAATAATAAAGAAATTAGGTGACAGGAAGAGCAGCATCATACGGATTACAGATCTACATCTACATCTACATTTATACTCCGCAAGCCACCAAACGGTCTGCGGCGGAGGGCACTTTACGTGGCACTGTCATTACGTATCTTTCCTGTTCCAGTCGCGTATGGTTCGCGGGAAGAACGACTGTCTGAAAGCCTCCTACGCGCTCTAATCTCTCTAATTTTACATTCGTGAGCTCCTCGGGAGGTATAAGTAGTGGGAAGCACTATATTCGATACCTCATCCAGAAACGCACCCTCTCGAAACCTGGCGAGCAAGCTACACCGCGAGTCTGCCACTTGAGTTTATTAAACATCTCCGTAACGCTATCACGGTTACCAAATAACCCTGTGACGAAACGCGCCGCTCTTCTTTGGATCTTCTCTATCTCCTCCGTCAACCCAACCTGGTACGGATCCCACACTGATGAGCAATACTCAGGTATAGGTCGAACGAGTGTTTTGTAAGCCACCTCCTTTGTTGATGGACTACATTTTCTAAGCACTCTCCCAATGAATCTGTACCTGCCTCACCAACAATTGATTTTATATAATCATTCCACTTCAAATCGTTCCGTACGCATATTCCCAGATATTTTACAGAAGTAATTGCTACCAGTGTTTGGTCCGTTACCATATAATCATATAATAAAGGATCCTTCTTTCTATGTATTCGCAATGCATTAGATTTGTCAATGTTAAGGGTCAGTAGCCACTCCCTGCACCAAGTGCTTATCCGCTTCAGATCTTCCTGCATTTCACTGCCATTTTCTAATGCTGCAACTTCTCTGTATACTACAGCATCATCCGCGAAAAGCCGCATGGAACTTCCGACACTATCTATTAGGTCATTTATATATATTGTGAAAAGCAATGTTCCCATGACGCTCCCCTGTGGCGCGCCAGAAGCTACTTTAATGTCTGTAGACGTCTCTCCATTGAGAACAACATGCTATGTTCTGTTTGCTAAAAGCTCTTCAATCAAGCCACATAGCTGGTCTGATATTCAGTAGGCTCTTACTTTGTGTATCAATCGACTGTGTGGAACTGTATCGAACGCCTTCCGGAAGTCAATGAAAATGGCATCTACCTGGTGAACCGTGAATTTACTTTCAAAATCTTTTCATAAAGAATTAGCTTTATTTACTAACGATTCATCAAGAACATTAACACATTTAATCACACTAGGTGAGCGTGGAAGTGGTTGCCAGGGAGTAACTGATGAAAATGAAATTACCTTTAACAAATAGGAATTTCATTCATAAAAGCCTTTTCCAAAAAAGGTTTAAAATTTATAAGCAGAAAAGCACCTTCGAAATTTCAAGTTACAATATTATTTAGAGGCTGAATGGACAAGATTGACAGTATGAGCCTTCGGGCTGAGAAGCTTGCCGCTCCCTTTCAACATGGCCGTAGCCACCACCGCTCACAACAACCTCTGAAAGACTACACTGGTGCAAATCTTCTAACATTCAGCGTGGTGTCTGTTTGATCTAAGTCGGGTTTCCCTACCACTTTCGCACAACGACGCTCTGGGCGTGTTTTTTAGGGAATTGACTAGTTTGAACCTGGGACCTGTTGCTGGTAAGGAGACGCCAGACCACACATGACACGTAGAGTTCAGAAGAGTTCAGTGAGACTAGCGATGATATAATCAAATACTTAATGATTTCAGCGTCAGCTTCACTGCACTCCCTGTAAAAGAATCTTAATACTAACTAAATTTAATGGAAGGGGTTCAAGGCTTTCCTATTTTTAGTTAGCTGGTAAAATAACGTCGAGAAAGCAGTTAAGTTTACCATTGGAAATTTTATTCTACTCACAAAACGTTGTTTATAAATTGCACTATTGATAAAAGGAAATATTTTAATACAGGATGATAAAAACCAACTGCGTTCAACCAAAATGTGAACGAATATTCCCTGAATGGGTTTCCAAGTTCTACAATGGATCGAAGGATGACCTATGCCATATCACATCTACAATCTAGGTTTAAATTAACTTCCATAAAAGAGAAAACTATCAAAAATGGTCTACAGTGACCCTCAGTCATCTTTAATTACTTATTTAACTTGTCGTAAATTACAGTGGCTGATGTGGCTTCTCAGTAATTATATAACAGAAAAATCTAGTAGCAAATGTGAATGCCATGAGCTTTAATTGATGATCGACATTAGTATTATGCAAAAATGGGGTGTAAGAGATGAGACTTCTGCAGTTCTGAGTGAAGCCTTATGTGGCATTGCGTGCGTTCATTACCTTGTCGTTGGTTACGCAGCGTCAGGGGGCGGCGGGCGGCGCAGCTCCACACATCTCGCCGTCTCGGAAGCAACTCCCTCTAACCTCTCCTTATTTCAATTTCCAGAAGTTGGTTCAAAAAAATAGGTATCGGGCTGTGTTTTCAACTGACCAATCAGGGTTTCAATGTTAACCTTAAGCTCCGCCTACAAAAATTCTGTCTATCCAATGAGAAACATTATACTTTTCGTGGTGGGGAAATGTTTTTAACGTTTGCAACGTAACAGAGACGCGTATAGTCTCGCGCTAAAACTTTCAGCTGGTGTGGTCCTTTTAGTGTTGTCGTAAGATCTATACTGTTCTTCTGGAGGGGTATTTCTTTTAACATGGGCTGGGGGGTGGGTGGTCCTGGCAGTTGGCTGGCAACGTGGGTGTCCGTCCCTTATCGTAGGGCCTCCTAGCCTACACGACTGTGCTCTGGGCTTCTGTCCTCGTTTCTTCTCTCGGAACTGCGTCTGTTTCACGGTGGGAAGGTATGACATGCATTTAGGCGCTCTTGTGTTAGTGTGTGGTATTCCATTTGCTCACTCATTGATCGTATTACTTTGGTTAATTTAATGTTAGGATTTATTCGGAGCTATGAGACATACTGCCGGATTTGCTATCATGTCAGGGTTATCATGGAAGGTGTTGGATTTGCCTGACCCCTTACAATCTGCAACACACCAGATTAGTTTAAACTAAAAATTTTCACAACTCGCACAAACACATTAACTATGCACTCTGTAATAGGAATGGAAATGGTACAAACACTCTCACTAAGAAATTATTTGCCACCAAAAGTGCAATTTGTTTTTAAAATACTCTTACGGTGGAAGGGTGGCCACTTTATAAAAATGACTATTTAAATAAAACCCATGAAATTCAGACTTACATAAAGTGTACAACATGCTCTACATTATACATATATCGCCTCGCAAGATGATAGGCAAGATAAAAACATATTTCAGGAATTCGGCCTTTACACCTTAATTCTATAAATTCGTTAACAGCATCACCCGACTTAATTAGAGTACATTCCATTATCCTTGTTTTGCTTTTGTTGATGGTCATCTTGTATCCTCCATTCAAGACACTGTCCATTCCATTCAACTGCTCTTCCAAGTCCTTTGCTGTCTCTGACAGAATTACAATGTCATCGGCGAACCTCAAAGTTTTTATTTCTTCTCCATGAATTTTAATACCTACTCCGAATTTTTCTTTTGTTTCCTTTACAGCTTGGTCAATATACAGATTGAACAACATCGGGGAGAGGCTACAACCCTGTCTTACTCCCTTCCCAACCACTGCTTCCCTTTCATGTCCCTCGACTCTTATAACTGCCATATGGTTTCTGTACAAATTGTAAATAGCCTTTCGCTCCCTGTATTTTACCCCTGCCACCTTTAGAATTTGAAAGAGAGTATTCCAGTCAACATTGTCAAAAGCTTTCTCTAAGTCTACAAATGCTAGAAACGTAGGTTTGCCTTTCCTTAATCTTTCTTCTTAGATAAGTCGTAAGGAAAGTATTGCCTCACGTGTTCCAGTGTTTCTACGGAATCCAAACTGATCTTCCCCGAGGTTGGCTTCTACTAGTTTTTCCATTCGTCTGTAAAGAATTCGTGTTAGTATTTTGCAGCTGTGACTTATTAAACTGATAGTTCGGTAATTTTCACATCTGTCAACACCTGCTTTCTTTGGTATTGGAATTATTATATTCGTCTTGAAGTCTGAGGGTATTTCGCCTGTTTCGTACATCTTGCTCACCAGATGGTAGAGTTTTGTCAGGACTGGCTCTCCCAAGGCCGTCAGTAGTTCTAATGGAATGTTGTCTACTCCGGGGGCCTTATTTAATTTACATTTTTTAAAACCCAAGTCCACCCAGGAGAAACAGTACAATGGCCCCTTGTATGGCTGGGACAAAAGGATATATTTGAATGAAACATACCACAGTACTGTTCAGTTCTTCCACACGATTGTACATGCATGTTTATTCAGTTGGTTGTAAAATTTGTTTGTGCGTGTTATCATTTAAAGTGCATGTTTTCTCAAAGGGTAAGGGAGAGCAAGTATAATCTTCTTATATGTGTGCCAGAAGTTTCAGTCCGGAAAAATGTTGACTAATCTCACTGGAAAACGACTTTTTTATCCTGTTAAAATTGACATTACATTTTCAGTTTGACAAGTCATGACATTAACATGTTGTCCACATTAGGATTTGAAGTTATTTATAACATTTTGTCATCAACTGTCCTCAACCTTTCGTGCCGAAAATAGACCTTGGGCCATCTGACTACCGATCCTTACACGTGTGTTATGAGCCATGCATCACAGGTCCACACCCTTAACTATTCTAAATTTTAAGTGAGGAACCATTTGCCCTAAGTCCAGGTCTCAACTTCATGGATACAATCCACGTTTTCGCACTGTTCTTTTCCTGATAGACCTCAACCTTAAACTTGGTGTCATAAAGTTACTTTCTCTACGTGAGATGCTCTGTTCAGTTCTCAATAGTGCCCCCCAGACACGTGCAATTAAATGGCTGAAGGCCACTACTAGAACAAGCAAACTATTATGTGGTCTCAATAGCGTTCTTAAGTAATCATAATATGATTCTTTATATTCACACACCAAGAAGTCAATTGTTAGTAACTATTTCACATTATTATTTCCAATTACATCGGTAAGTTCTTGATCACATAATATTAAATCACATGTTATTTACTAAAATTGGTTACTCACAAAAAAATTCACGATAAATTCTTATATTTAGAATATACGCACAAAACTGACAACTGTCTTTTAATTCTACCTTCAATGCAATTTATTCCTTGCTACTTCTTTTTGATTCGAAATCAAGTTTATCCTTCAGACTGAAGGTCTTATTACCACTATATCTTATCCTAAAACTACTAAAATATCAATGATATTGACACATGAACATAAAATTTCTTCCTTACCAAAGTATTTTACTATGTGCATTACAAGTCAAGAACAAATGCTCTCTTTCTCAAGTGTCTGTCTGTAGGTACAATTTTAAGCTATGGTGTGGCTATAACCCGCGTTTCTTTCCTGAGTCGGGATACACCAGAATATAGCATCCTTCATTTGCAATTCTGAATATTTTGTGCGGTTCTGTGTAGATTATTTGCCATTTTAGGTTTACTTTCTTTATTGCTGATGCTTTTGGGTGCACCTGTAACAATACGAGGTCTCCTTCGCGGTATTGTTGCACCTTTTTTAATTGATGGTCATATCGTCGTTTCCTGAGAGCCGCCTGCTGACTCAAAGCCCGCAGCGCCTACTTCATTTTTTCCTCGAGACCATCCGCTTTTTTCACAGCTAGTAAGGCACTACTATAGGGAGAAAGGGACGGTTCAATGATTCCCCAATTCAACATTTTCTTTATTTCCTTCCACACAGCTTCACGTTTGCTCCACGGCATGAAAGAAGAAGCATGACAAAACGTCTGATGCGGATGTATCTGCATATCATATACGTAGGCTTGAATTATTCTGGGTTTTTCCGAATATGTGCCAGCGTAATAACTCAATAATTTAGAGAGCTCATGCTGCTGCTCATCGGTTAAATATCTTGACTCCTTAACCTTGGATTGAATCTCCTGTCGTATCTGAACGACTTCTTCGTCATATTGCTCATATGTTTCAGGATACGCCTTTAGTGGTACATTATCCTGAATATTGAGTATAAAGGGTTCTACTTCTATCTTTTCGAACCACCGACGATACCTATTGTACCTTGCCATTGTTTCAATCGGCGGTGATTGCAACTACCTGGTAGGCGTTCGCAGGAAGCACAAGCCCTGAGGGACGTAGATTATAGAACTCTTTCCCTCAGGATGTCCCATCCCAGGATGCAAGTTGCAGTTAAATTTTTAACAATGAGGAACGTGCATAGTATCGCATCATTTCCTGTTTCTATTCCTGCCAGCACCTGGGCCCTGACGCTTTGTGCCTTTCCCTTTAGCGCACCCGTAATTTTACAATTCTGAACTGGCAACGTAGGCTGTCTCTTACTGTCGTTAATACCGTTAATTAAATCTTCAGACATGACTGACAGAGCCGCTCCTGTGTCAATCAAAACCTTAGCAAGTACACCGTTTACTTTCACGTGTGCGGCGGCCTGCACAATCTCTGTTTGCTGGTCAGAACATTTACGCGGTTCGGTGATTAATTCCTCCCACAAATCCTGGCCGTCATTATAGCACAGCATTGCAATCCGATTATTGTTATTTTCGAGTCTGCCTTCGCTTCTATTCCTGGTGGTCGAGTGCCGAGGGCTTACATCGACCCCCTGCAATTTGTTGACTGGTTCTCCTCGGTTACTATTTGCACATTGTGCTGTCTATTCTCAGTATTTTGTGAGGTACTTAGTTTATTAACCCATTTTGGAGTCGCAGTACTCCCCTGCATGGGAATAACCTCGACTCTATTGATCGGGACTCCCTGCTCAGGTCTATTTTACTGCGCCGACCAGTTAGCAGTCACATTCTGGCGCCACTGGCCACCTTGTTTCATATTTTTAGGTTGAAAATTACTTCCGTATTCTCATCGTTTCTCCGTTTTCGATACATCGTGTCATTTCAATCCTTATTGGGCGACCAGTTACCGCTCGACATACCACTTCCTCTACTCCCATTACCTCCTTTTTATCCATTCACTCTCTCATATCTATTCCCGCCACATTCATGTCCCCAATTCTTATTTCGGTTTTGATTTCTATAACCGTTATTTCTAGGTTTATGGTTATTATTTATCCCCTCACCGTTATTGCTTTGTTGTCGTGCATCCTCTTGTATGAAATCTAGAGAATCCACAACCGACATGAATGTTTCTAAATCGTTATCAGGTACGTGAACCAATTCTCTCCTTACTGAGATGGGCAACTTAGATTTCAATATCCTAAGCACGTCGCGTGTAGCGATCGGCTCGGACCAGTACCTTGTTTTGTTAATATACTTTTTAAAGTATTTTCTAGGTGTTCCTAGCTTGAAATTGTACGTCTCCGGATTGTATATTTGTTTCTGTAATCTCTCTTGTATACTAGCCGACCAAAATTTGGCCAAAAATTGATGCTAGAACTCACAAAAAGAATGACAATTCTCGGCAACTTCAGATGCCCATAATCTGGCATCTCCGGTAATGTATGAGATAACAAACTTTATCTTTTGCCTCTCCTGCCACGATGCAGGTCACACACTCTTAAAACTTTTAATAAATATTACTGGATGACAGGATTTTTAATCTGGCATATCCGGTAATAATCAGGCATCTCCGGTAATATATGAGATAACAAACTTTATCTTTTGCCTCTCCTGCCACGATGCAGGTCACACATTCTTAAAACTTTTAATAAATATTACTGGATGACAGGATGTTTTCTCTTCGGAAAATACCTGGAATTGTCTATGTTTCAGTAATGACTCATCCTGTTTCAGTGTGGTCCGAGTGTGTGCTTCATTGCGAACAATTATCGGGTTACTTTTACCTGTATTCGCTGCGTGTGGACTGACAGTTACACTGTTAGCTTATGGGTTTCCGCACGCGCCTCGATTTGAAGCATAATATTCGCCCTGCTGTGCATTACATGAACGACTGCAATAAGGGCTAGGTGCGGCACAGTTCGTGATTCTATTAACACAGTCATTCACTGGCTTTTCTGTAATCTCGGGCCTTACGGGTTCGTGGTTCATGGAGGTACCTAGCTGGCTCTTGTGTTCAACATGGTCAAGCATTACAAGCTTCACTTCAGCTTCTACCCTTCGCTCAATAGTTAAAGAGATTTCCTCGATGCCTTTGGTTAATTGCTTAACTTTGGCATCGAGGGATTCCTGCACCTCTTTGACCTCTGATACCTCTCCGGCCAAAGTATTTACTTTATCGGGTAGTTCCTGTAAGTTTTTCTTCACTTCCGGTACCTCAGATTCAACCTTTTCTATTTCGCTGTTAACATGTTCTAATATGCGCTGATCCCTATCGTCAAGAGCACGATTCAGTTCTTGTATCAATGCGTGTTCGCGTTTGACTATCCGCCCGTCCACTGTGGCGGTTAGGTTAGTCTCAACTTTTTCGAAAAACGCATTCTGGCGTTGGATATCCTCCTCGCGCTCTCTTTACCTCTGCTGTTCCATTAATTATAATTTCCGGAATAGCTGTACAAGCATATCGCTTAGTTTTGTAAAGTCGACCTGCGCGAATACTTTCTACTTCTTTCTCGCAGTTGATTT
Source organism: Schistocerca serialis cubense (assembly GCF_023864345.2). Lineage (NCBI taxonomy): Eukaryota > Metazoa > Arthropoda > Insecta > Orthoptera > Acrididae > Schistocerca > Schistocerca serialis. The sequence continues at coordinate 903,105,696 of NC_064641.1, forward strand.
CTCTAGTAGTCTCGACATTCTCTTGTCTGCCTAGCGATTGTATACTCGGTTGAGAATATCAATCTGCGATACTACACTATCATGTGGGATCGTAGCTTGTTCATTTTCATTTGCTCCCGACCCTCCGGTCAATGATCCAGGAGTATTCTCTAATTGGTCTTCACTTCCGTAATTCTCAACCTCCACACGGTTACGCCTAGTATTTGGCCTAACCATGTTGCTAGCTGATACTAAATCAGTTCACACACAAAATTCAGACTATTTCCTTCGCTTTAACTCCTCAAGTTTTTCATTCGCAGATTGTCACAGAATCTTTCCTCGATACAGAAGTTTCCTGAAAGGTGGGTGGGAAGGGCAGGTCCTGTTTTATGGTAAGGTCCTTCACCTGAACTGAACCTACATGTTCTCTCTTTTTCTTTCCCGGCCTGACGTAAAATGTGTTTTGCACGATAGACTAGAAACAAATCTACTGGCTACCTGTGAATTTGTATCAAAAGTGATCGATGCTGATCGAATAGGTGCAATGGAACTTGGTGTGACAATGTCATGAATGCATACAATGTAATAACTGTTCCAAGTAAATAAAACTACTTTTTAAACGTTTTTCAAGAAGGGTCGTCCAGCAGATGCGCAAAAATATAGGCCTATATCTCTGACATCGATCTGCTGTAGAATTTTGGAATATGTTTTATGCTCGCGTATCATGTCCTTTCTGGAAACCCAGAATCTACTCTGTAGGAATCAACATGGATTTCGAAAACAGCCATCGTGTGAGACCAACTCGCTTTATTTGTTCATGAGACCCAGAAAATATTAGATACAGGCTCCCAAGTGAGCTGTGGTAAAATTTGCTGTTCAGAAGAGCGCGCCGCAGCGCATAGTGTAAAGCAGTCGCCTTCCGTTTCTGGCGGTGGCGCCGCTTTGCCAATCGCAGCTTTGGTGTCTCCCTCTCGTGGGAAAGGAGAAAAGTTGCCTGGCGCTATGAGCAAAAGGTCAGTCTGTCAGTCTCGGGAGTCTGGTCAGTTGGTCAGTCTGAGTGAGGCTAGGTCAGTCTCGCGTCACCAGTTGCTGGTCTGTCTCTCGTTTGCATTTGAGCGGCAGCTGGCGTCTGTCTGCCGTCGGAGTGATAGTATGTCTGTCGTTTGGATCAAACTTTAAAGCCAGAAAATGAGAGTCTTGCCACTCTGCCGGTAACAAAACTCAGATAGTGGTCGGCAGGTCGGGGCTGAGTTCCTGCTTCTGAGTCTGCGCGTTGGGCCGCCAGTCTGCTGGAGTTGCTCGGGCAACGGTCATTGGCGGTTGGATCGATCGGTTGGTCGGTCGCGCACCGAGAAACGAGATGACTTGTCCGCCTTGAGCGTCGGTGCATGTGAGGTCCCCACGTGAGTCCAGTGGGCAGCGCCATATAGAAAGGGGTAGTGGCTTCGCGGTTCACACGAGAGCAACAGGAGCGAAACCACGACATCGGGCTGGCCGGGGCGAGCTGCGACGCCGTGAGACGGGAGATCGGCGCGCCTTCCAGCGTCCGTTGAAGCGGCTGGAAGCGGACGGTTCGGGAGAGCGTTTGGGGATGCTGCGCCAGGTCTTCTCCAGAAATCGCAGTTTATTAGAAGTTAAGTGATTGGAGATATGTTGTTTCATTTACTTGTTAAATTCAACTTGCTTTGTTGGTGACGTCACCAGCCGCTTTGTTATTGGGTCATCCCACCATTCTTCTCCGTTTGCCCACCCGCGGTAAGGTGGTTATTTGCGAATTGGGTGGTCCGTTTTTCCCTTGTGGAATTAGGGAGGTTTAGAGCAATCTGCGGGTGAGCGTTTTGCGGGTGCTGCACCAGGTCTTCGTCAGAAATCTCAGTTATTGGAAGAAGAGAAATATGTTAACATCCAGTATTGATTTAAGTGTCAGGAAGTCATTTCTGAAAGTATTTGTATGGAGTGTAGCCATGTATGGAAGTGAAACATTGACGATAAATAGTTTGGACAAGAAGAGAATAGAAGCTTTCGAAATGTGGTGCTACAGAAGAATGCTGAAGATTAGATGGGTAGATCACATAACTAATGAGGAAGTATTGAATAGGATTGGGGAGAAGAGAAGTTTGTGGCACAACTTGACCAGAAGAAGGGATCGGTTGATTGGACATGTTCTGAGGCATCAAGGGATCACCAATTTAGTATTGGAGGGCAGCGTGGAGGGTAAAAATCGTAGAGGGAGACCAAGAGATGAATACACTAAGCAGATTCAGAAGGATGTAGGCTGCAGTAGGTACTGGGAGATGAAAAAGCTTGCACAGGATAGAGTAGCATGGAGAGCTGCATCAAACCAGTCTCAGGACTGAAGACCACAACAACAACAACAAATTAAATATTACGATAAATGTTATAAATAATCGACAAGTACGCCAAAGAAGAAGAGATAGAAGTACAATGGACATGTTATTCCACGGACTCTTGCGCTTCTATGAGCGAATTATCTTTCCTTTGTCATTCGCTTATCTTATCTGCTTGGATTCGGACCTAAGAGGACGTTCTTGTGTAAAGCTCATCTTGCTGTACCAGCTTATAATATAAGTTGTACTTAAAACCCGAAAAATATAATGGTTATTTTGTCAAAAGAGTTTTGAGTACGTGGTCAATCTGTTGTTAGTCTGATAACTAGACTGCCTTAAGAAGATATGGGCCTTAACAAAGAATTTTCATTGTTAGGCGCCGTCTTAGAAAAATTTTTAACATTTTTCTTTTAGCTCATCTACGAGACGTGCCGTCGGTTAGGATAATTAACTTTATTTCAGATCCCACGAGACCGGAGGCAGCTACTAATAATTTAACAATTTTACTTACAGATTTTCTTTATATAACGAGATAACGTCCAAGGCGGAAAAGGTCTGGTCACAGGATTCCAGTTCCATTATAGGATTTCATTTGTAGATGCTACTCTTGTTATCTTATATTGGGGAATCGATACGAAACCACGACATTCAGTTAGGTACTTTAGTAGTGTACATCGAACATACTTGGCAAATATTCTCTGGTGCTATAAGCACATGACTTCCCACGAGCCTAGTGTTGGAAAAATAAGAAAAGGACAATTAATTATAGACGATTACGTAACTACCCTGAGAACTGAGCTAGTTTACTGAGTCCTTATACACGTCGGGCTAAACAACGTATTACACTGTTGATAATATTCCTATAGTAGTTATTTCTCTTTTATGTTGAGCCATTGCATTAATGTGTGTTCCTTTTTTGTATAAGTCACGGCTCATATTTTATTTTATTACATTACACTAATAGTCACAAAACAATTTTTTTTTTAATTTAATACATTACATCACGCATCAGACATCTAGGATGTGTATACGCAGACTGAAGCGAAGAATGAAAATTTGACCAAGGCTGGGATTCGAGCACAGGCTCGAGTCCTAGCCTTGGTACATATTTTCTTTCCTCGCTTCAGTCTGCGTGAGTACCAAAAAAATTTAGACTGGGGTACAAAAATATAAATATGTAACTGAATAGTTACTTCATTGGACAGAACTGACTCAGAGAGAGAATATCATATATTTAAAAAGAAAAGCTTTGATAATAAGGCAAAAATGATTTTTCATCGTTTTTATGGGGTTGTATTGAACCCACTCGAATTACGAATGGTACAACAACCACTGACACAAGAAACTCTAAGAGTGGGTACAAAAATAGGTAGAACATAACATTTTCGTTGTTGCAGTTGTTTCGTGTGACAGCTGTTCAAAATAACACTGATCGTTCTATTTTCATTGGTGTTACATTCAAGAAATAAACAAACAGTTTATGTTTGGCTCGTGTTGGCCTTTGTGATACTCGCTGCAATGAAACATGAATAAATTTTAATTTTTTGTTACTACAGAAATGAATGAAACTTCATCAGATACAGTTGACACAGAGGAAGAAAGTCATATACATATTTTGAAAATAATAGCTTTGAAAACAAGGGAGAGATATATTTCCCATGCTCGTATTATCTTAACCCCAGCGGTACTTGGAGTGTTAAGGTAGTACAGATCTTATTTATGCTATGTTTTCATGATCTCGCATTGAATTGCATGTGTGTTTAGGAAATTGTGTTAGCTCATGGCGGACTGTTGCTGCCAATGCCCTGAGCAGTGTATGTCACTAAGTCTGGAAAACTCGATAGAAGCTTTCAACAGTAGGCAGCGCTGGTCCAGATACAGAGCCCTGCGGCGCCAGTTCCGTGGGACAAGAGTTTCTGGGTCGCCGCCGGCAGGTGGCAGTGGCGTCGCCCGCTATCTCCGTGCCGGCAGGAACCACGGGCCGCTTCTCTGACCCCAGCACCCAGCAGCCGACCGCTACGCGGCTTTATGGCAACTCACCTGGCACTGATTTTCCATTCACGTGCTGTGTATACCCCAAAGGTCGATAACACGACGCAGCAACATAGTAAGCAGAAAGCGGCAACGGATCAAATCCCTGCTACCGGGAAACGCCACATTCACTTGATTAGGACGTGGAATTTATTGGAATAACTTCTCAGCTTAGGAATGAAAACTGTGTTAGAAACTATAGCTCTTATCACCTCTTCTCTTTAACTGCATTAAGACAACTGTAACCATGGAGATGATAAGTTACAAACTTGAATTAGTATTTCCAGGTAATAAACAGAACGTTTTTAAGTTAAACTGCCAAGTTGTTGAAGATGACTTTTGGAATAAGTTCAGAAATTGTAATAGAAGCATTTTCTTGTGCCAGCATTTCATCTTAGAAAACAAAATTAATAATTAATTCCAAGGGTGGGCCAAAGTACAAAGTAACACAAGTTGGTAAACTAGAATATCATAGTTAATTTAAACACGTTGGAGAAACCATACAGCAGAACCGACTAGAGGATACAAATTAGTTAAACAGGAATAGCAATAGTATCAACAAATGTTAAATAAAGCAAGATATGGATCTCTACAAATATGTGACTGAAACACTATACCATAAAAATGGTTCATCAAAAACGAATTTATACATGCTAATACTTAACAACGAACTGGAAGCTGAAATGATTGGAGGTATTTGCTCCCAGATTACCAGAAAATAAAGGTTGCAATATGTACAGTACAATAGACAGTTGGAAAATTGACAAGTAATGTGGAATGTACTGAACTATACAGAAGATATAAAAATTAGTGGTGAAACGAGGGCAAATACTTTTTCACTGCTGAATGAATAATAAAAGAAGATATTGTTGTATAACTGAAAAAAGAAGGCAACAAGTGCAGGAACTGCGAAACGGTAAAAATAACATTATCAAGGAAGCATATGTGTATGTAATATGAAGAAACTATTTTAAGAATAAACGCAAATGACACTCGAATGTCACTGGTAGCACAAAAAAGAAATCGGGAACATAAAGGATGGGAAGAAGGCAAACACAACTTGGGGAGAAAATGAAAGAATGATAGGAAACTTCAGATAAGGATCCAAGTTGACCAATATGAATACAAAAGGCTGAACAGCAATTGTTGATGCCGCGTATTTCACATTCAAAATTATTTTCACTATGATAAGACTGTTTCTTCTCAGGCATCATGTGTCGAAGACTCCTTCTAATATTTAATAACGGACTGAAGAGGAGACCAATGTTCAGAAATCATACATTACTTCGTCTAGGTCCGAATTTCGTTCTTCTATTGTAACCTGAAAGTTGCCATCTGATTACATGTTCGTTGTGGAAAACACTTCATTCAGGTGGCAACTATATAGAAACGAGGCCTCCAAATTGACTGACCATAAGCGAAACAGTCAGGATTGAGATCTGCCTGTTTTTGTTTTCGGCTTGTAGTCCAGCTCCATGAATGTACTTTAGTAGGTACTTAAGCGTACAACTCTTGTGGATAGACTTACCTTGCTGATGTTTCCTCTCAGGATACAGGTCTACAACTTCATAGATGTCTGAGGTGGTACTGCAGTTTGAATTAAAAAAGAAAAAAAATCTTACAACATACTTCCTTATTCTCTTAACTTTCAACACAATAGAAACATACACCCAAATCATACATAAGGTGAATAACAATATGGTTCCGACACAAGTTGCTACCGTAAAATTATTGAAACAAAATTGCAGAATACAGTTCAATGTCAAGTAACACACATTATATTCCAACCTCCTCTGTCATTGTCATTGTCAGAACAACCATTGGTTACCTTTGGCAGAGGCTCCTAATTCCTGTGGCCCCAGAGAAGTATGCGTCACAATGTGACATGTGTTATAACTTTAATTATTCTCGATATAATTTTAAATAGAGTTGATGGCAATTTTTATATCAGCCCATCACAGTGATTATGGCAGTTCCTTTTAGGCAGTCGTTTTAGTATGCATGCAAAATATGCTTGTAATATGTTGATTTAATTCTGTTTACGTGAGGGTAGAAGGACTATAAACGAACAGTAGTTATAATTTTTGTTATGTATATCAAATGATATCACATCATCATCGAATTAAGGATATGGGAGCAGATTTTCCAGAGTCAAGTTCCTTTCCAGTAATTAGTTTTCATGTAGGTTCAAAAATTAAAAGAGTGTGCTTTAGATGAAACCAATTATCTGAATTGTGGTAGTTAAAACTCCTCAATAACTTCAAACGAATTGTTTGAAAGGTGTCAGAAAATTAAAGTGAACAATGATCTCGTGTGAAGCTGGCGCGATTATCTCGTGGACGTTATAAATTTCGGAGAATAAGAGGTGGTTCTGACTTTCAATAACTATCAGTCATTATGTTTAAATAGGAATTCAAAAGCTAGAACTTGAATCCCCTATGAGAGCTGACAGAGTTAGTACAATGACTGGGAAAAAAAGAAATCGAGGACTTCAGTACGTTGCCATATTTTTGAAACACGAAGAAGGGACGTCTTAAATTTTTCTCAGTGAAACAATAGAGAAAAGAGTAAATGTAAAGTTGTTTCGTTATAAATGCGAAAGTTTCGTAACTAATAATAAATAAATAATGCATAATTTACATATATATTAGGTCTAAATGCATACCAACTGAACGATACTGTAGAATTACTAGTGTAGGAATCGTTGCTCAATGATATTTTGCTGATGGATGGATCATCTTCAGTAGGTCCACTTTAGTACAAAACATTTTGTAAGAATTTACACAGCTGTGATTAGAGTTCACCTTATTAATCAACGCAGCTTTCAAGGTCTATACTGAAAGAGCATTTTTATCATTTGTGCACAAACATTCATAAGATAAAACACTCGTTCAGCGGGAACGTCATTTCCTGATAAACAATGCGAAAGTTCTAATGTTTTAAGGAAATTGTCATAAGATGCATTGTTCGTATTGCAGTGTCAAACATTTTCTACCCTACAGCTGCTAGGTGATTTTTATTTTTCCTGATTCCATTTTTCTAATATTTTCCGTAATATACACTCTTGAGCCAACAAATTATGACCACCTGCTTAATAGCTAGTTTGTACGTATTTGGAACGAAATACATTACTGATTCTGCCTATCAGGTATCCGACAATTTATTGGTAGTGTTTTGGAGGTATGTGTCGTTAGATGACGGCGCGTAAGTCACGTAATTCACATCAATAATGGGCCACTGATTTTCGTACGCGGTGATGGTGCCCGATAGCGATCTAGATGGGTTCCATTGGATTTAAATCAGGCGAATTTGGTCACCGATACATCAACATGAGTTCACTATAATACTTCTCAAACAGTTGTAGCATGGTCCTGGCTCCGAGACTCGGGCAGCTGTACTGCTGGAAGATGGCACTGCCGTCGGGGAAGCCATCAAGCATGAACGGATGCAGGCGGTTCGCAGGTGTGTCTCCAATTACACTACATGTTGCATGCAAGCGCAGGAGAGTGTCTCCCATTGTCTAATACTCCTGCCACCAGCCTGCGCCCGTTGCGCGCTGCACGTTTCAAGTCGCTGTTCACGTCGATGACGGCCTTTGTGGAACGACTGTTGACACAGTGAAGCAAAAATGTGACTCACCTGACGAGCAGACACGTTTCCATTGATCTACGGTGGAATCCCGGTAGTCCCGTGCCCATTGCAATCGTAATTGACGATGTCGTTGGGTCAACCCGTAAACACGTAGGAGTTGTCAGCTGCAGAGCTCCTTGTTCAACAATGTACGTTGAACGGTGTGCTCCGAAATATTTGTGCGTTCACTAGCATTGCGCTCTTTCGGCAGAGATGCCACAGATCGCCATCTGCCCTACATTACAGACTACGTAAGCCTCCGAAACCACATCCTGTGAAGGGTCGTGGACATCCAACCACTACATAGTGGTAATTTCGCTGTCCTTTCGCATCTTTCCGTAAATGCTCACGAAAGCAGCATGTGAATATTAGACCAGGTTCTCCGTTTTCGAGATACTCGTTCACAGCCTCTGCGTAATAATAATCTGTCCTTTGTCAAAGTCGTTTATCTAAATGGATCTCCCGATTTGCAGCCCATATCTTCGCTAGGGTAATTCCCCTTGCGTGCCTGCTACGCTTGCATACATTTGTTACTGCGTCACCAGCCAGCTATGTCACCAGGCGTCATCAAACGTCCGGTGGGCAGTGGTCCTAGTAATTTGTCTGAACAGTATATATTCTTTATTTAATATACAGATACTCATTATACACACCAGTATCGTCTACAAAACTGAAGGAGCCATTTCAAGATTGAAGTTTACAGTCTTTTGTATATCCTTCCTTTGACTTACTCCTGCCTTACGTATTACCCAGCAACAGCCCCGAAAACTGGCAGTGGGTTCGACCACTTACTTACATATTTAGCTGCGATTGGATAAAATGCATGAACATACGGTTCAAATAAATTATGCGATCTTCGATCAAAGACTCTCATTTTCCAGGTTACCAAGAATAGATCCGACAGTTCACGCTATGAAACCGTCTTCACCCTGTGAAACTAAATTAGCTTATAGATCATTTAACTGGTTAAAAACTGTAATTCTTTCACGCTCTGCTCTTAGATCTGCAGCGTGAAAAACTGATGTTTGGTTGTGAAGAAAGTACAGCCTAGCTTCTCAAAACGGATTTTCAAAGAATTGTTTGATAATTTGGATACATTCCAAATATGATTTTATAGGAACAAATATACTCATAAGAAGATCGACCGCCGGCAGTAAAGCATCTGACTCTGTCTTACAGTAGCCTAAAACTTTCTTGTACTGGTGGTCTACAAAATTCTTACGATTAAAAAAAAATTCTTAATATTTTCAGCCCGTACAGAATACACATAGAAACAATACTATGTCTTAGCAACAATGCTTCCCATATTAATACGACATTAGTAGCCGTCTGGATACTATTACGGATTATACGAGCTAAACACCAACCCCTAGTAAATTATGACCTAAATTACTTTTCAGTCTGTGCGGAGTTGTTGACGCTCTTTCTGGATACACCTCGAAAATTGAAGTTCATATTATGTGCCCAAAAAGTGATTGCTTTTTCTTGTAAGTTATTATTTTTCGAACACTAGCTCAAAAATGTGGCAGTGATTTCAGACGTTCCTTCAGGAAAGATTTCAGATGCTATATTTAAACTTACATCCCAGAGGAGAATTATAGTACCCAACAAGGATTGGAAATAAGTTCTGATGCACCCGTGATTACTGAAATAGAATTAGGCTTCTGCAAATCAGCTTCTAGTTGAGAAATGGCAGATGGGGTTAAAACATTTAATATACGCGTTCGAAACTGTCAAAATAAAATTTTAGTTCGAAAGTATGCTGGTTAAGTTTAACAGGACAGGTTGGTGGTCAGAAATTTTTTTTGTAGTGGACAGTATGGTAAGCGAACGCTCTGTCAACAGCTGCTAGATTCATATCTCTGTAACGAAACCTTTCACTTTAAAAAAATTTTGTCAACACTGTTTTAGAAGAAGCATCATTATTTTTCCGTTTTTCCTGTTTGTACGTTGTGACACATACAATCAGCCCCCGTGTCTTATACTGAAAGTGGATGCACACTTATTGCTTCGAACGTCGGAGTCAGAATTTTTTTTAAGTTATGCGTATTCCTTTCCTAGTTCACTATTAAAAAATTACATTTGGTCGGTGGTGGCATATTATTAATTTCAATCGTCCCACACTCGCAGTTTACAAAAGTTCACTATATGTTGTTATTTCACAAATGCTGAACACGGTACTGCCTTCTACCAAAGTCGCAGCGGTAAATAAATTGTTTTGACTGACACTCAAGCATATGCGTTTGCAGTTTTCGTTTGTGTTGGCGGCATTCAAATGAAACACGGACGATTTCAATTTAGTAGTCGATAGAGCAGTGCGACAGTCCAGTTGTCGTCAGCAGCTGCACTTTTTCAAGCGAAGTCTCCACAGCGTTTCAGGTGCGTGTGAGCTGTAGACCCGCAAATGTACAGCGCTTTGCTTTGTCTGCTGTTAGTCTCTTTAAATATTTCATGCAAAACGTGACATTTTGAATTTTTTGGAACTGTAATTAACGACGTTTTGTCTCCTACTTGGAGTAGGAGAGTCACCACAGGACATTTTCATTTCTACTGTCTATACTTTTACAAATAAATTCATAAAACTTTGTTACCATGACCAGGAAGGATTGAGGACTCACACTCATCGCAGTGGAAGTTCAAAAACGTAGCAAAATACCTTTTTTTACATGTGAAATTTCATCATTTTTCACTTATTACTGGTTGCCTTTGTTGGTATAGGTACACTATTTTTCCTAAGTAAGAGAGATTCTTCGATGAATTTTTCATAGCATACAAACAGTAGTTACAGGTGTATGAAACTCTATAATTTTCCAAATCTATTAAAAAACTGTGGAAAAAATTGAGATGATTAACTATAAACTTTGAGTGTTTTCTAAACATCAAGTTTAAAATGTAGCAGTTCATTCATTTTTTCGTAAATTAAATAAGTTCTAGAGTTACATACACCTGTACCTATGGTTTGTATGCTGTGCAAAAGTCATCGAAGAATCTCTCTTACTTAGGAAGAAAAGTGTACCTATAGCAACAAATGCGGCCAGTAGTAAGTGAAAAAGTGATGAAATTTCACATGTAAAAAAAAAGTGTTCTGTTACGTTTTTGAGCTTCCACTGCTATGAGTATGAATCCTGAATCCTTCCCGGTCATGCTGTTAAAGTTTTATGAATTCATTTGTAAAAGTATGAACAGTGGAAATTAAAATGTCCTGTGGTGCCTCTCCTGCTCCAAGTTGGACCGTTTGACGTCCTACCCCCCTTAACTTGTGATCTTGCAATGTTAATCACTTTGATATGTTAGCTAGAGATATGCGTTCCCGATATTTCATTACCCTATATTAATCATTTTCTGCTGTTGCGATATTTTCCTTTCAGTATACGTACTCGATTAGCTCGTGTTGCAAGAAATGTGTGTAGACGCGACCAGTAGGTCGGGGAAATCATTGCTTTCCTTACAAATGTTTATTAGGATTATTCCCTTGTTCATTTTCCTTCGTTCACCCATCTCATTTGTACGCATAAAATGATGATTACCGAATTCATAAACGAGAGAAATAATAAAACCCTAAAGAAATGTAAGAAAATATCCTGAGAACCAACACACTGCAGAGAAAATTTATTAACTTCCGAGTGGAGAACTCCTGAACAGATTAGAAAGAGTGAGTCAAAAGGAAACGTTTCATCTCTGAATGGAATGTTTGGGGTTCATCACTCAATTTTTTCAGACCCATCACTGAAAATGAAATCTGCTGAATAGTTCAGGCCTTGCTGTGCAATGACTAAGGGACAGTTATACTAATACATACCGTTTCTTCTATCTAGTGCTCAGTGAATAAATGCGATAGTTTGTTGAATGAATCACATATTGTCAGTATTGTGAAAGACAAATCCCATGAAGAATACACACTCTCACACACATACATCTTTAAGTTTGCAGTGTGGTAAAACTGGTAAAAAAGGGTATTTCGGTAACTGAAAAATTTAACATTTATTAGAAGACAAACACAACTATTTTTTTGTTATTTCCTTAAGTTTAGCTTCTTTATGTAGTATAACTTTTTAGCTCGACATTGAAAAAGAGGCGTAACCTTAACATTAAGTGTGGGTTAGGTACCAAATTTCAGAAGTATGCAAATTAGTGCGCCATATTCTTTATCATAAAGTAAAGAGAGATGACATAGTTTTTAAGGTTCAAAATCGTAAACGCTGGAAGTTTCTACCGTAGACTTAAATTAAGTATTATTTTCTGAGTTTTCCCTCTGGGTACAAATTACAGACACATAAAACCAAACTGAAACAGTTTCAGAATGCAGGCGTTCCTGAGTGTAGAATAAATGAAGGCGTGAAATCGCGAAAAGATTAACTTTGTTTCAGTAATTACTCTTTAATTAACTTCTAACTAGTTATCAAGAATAATTATCGGTCGACAAATTATTCACACTCGGGGTGAAACAGCACCTTGTTTCCACTGGGGGAGAGCTTGTTGAAAACTAATCAACTCTGTAAAGGAATTACGTGTAACACGATGTTCTATCACGGGAGTTATTTACCAACGGCAAAGATAAACGATAACCGGTTCAGCATACATTGCTTCATTAAGCTGTCACGCACATTAAGGGGCCACAATCTTGTGACGAGCGTTACTGATTCTAAATAGAATGCCGCACCCCTGCAGTTACATTGTTTGCTTTCCTTTCAACCAGTGTGATTGACACCAAAGAACTTTACCCTACCTGTGGAAGTTTACGCCTGTCGAAAACGACGCTGACGCTCTGGTGACATTTCACGCTGTTTTTTGTCATTTCTTTCTTCCTCTGTGTCCATATTTGCAAGTTAACGCACGTACATTTTCAGGGAATTTCTTACATGCACAGAAACGATCGCTGGTGATTAATTTCTTTGATATTTCTCTATACCTTAAACTTCACTTTGAATGACTGTAGGTAAATATAACCTGTACAGTTTATCGATTTTCTCTAATTTACGTTGATAGTAACAGTATTCTTGCACAATTACAGGTGCGTATTTCCGCATATACAAAAGATTACCTGGCCGCTTCGATAAATTTACTATCTTATTTTTCAGTCTTTCTTGTGGACAGCAGATTAATTTGTTGCTTGCCATAACATGCTCCCCACCACGGATAACTGCAACTGATGTTGACAGTATTATTAAATAACAGCTGCATAAAATCACTTACATAAGTTTCTTAATAGTTACGGTACTTCATTTTTACCGGTACGGTTCTATGTATTGGGCAGCCATATAATAAAAAACAAATAATTTGACTGCTTCCACATATACACCTACGTTTTCATGAACACTACTGGCCATTAAAATTGCTACATCAAGAAGAAATGCAGATGATAAACGGGTATTCATTGGACAAATATATTATACTAGAACTGACGTGTGATTACATTTTCACGCAATTTGGGTGCATAGATCCTGAGAAATCAGTACCCAGAACAACCACCTCTGGCCGTAAAATCGGCCTTGATACGCCTCGGCATGCAGTCAAACAGCTTGAATGGCGTGTACACGTACAGCTGCCCATGCAGCTTCAACACATATGGTGACGAGCCAGTTGCTCGGCCACCATTCACCAGACGTCTTCAATTGGTGAGAGACATGTAGAATGTGCTGGCCAGGGCAGCAGTCAAACATTTTCTGTATCCAGAAAGGCCCGTACAGGACCTGCAACATGCGGTCGTGCATTATCCTGCTGAAATGTAAGGTTTCGCTGGGATCGAATGAAGGCTAGAGCCACGGGGCGTAACACATCTGAAATGTAACGTCCACTGTTCAAAGTGCCGTAAATGCGAATAAGAGGTGACCGAGATGTGTAACCAATGGCACCCCATACCATCACGCCAGGTGATACACCAGTATGGCGATGACGAATACACGCTTCCAATGTGCGTTCACCGCAATGAGGCCAAACACGGATGCGATCATCATGATGCTGTAAACAGAACCTGGATTCATCCGGAAAACTGACGTTTTGCCATTCGTGCACACAGGTTCGTCGTTGAGTACACCATCTCAGGCGCTCCTGTCTGTGAGGCAGCGTCAAGGGTAGTCCATGATGCTGCAAACGTCGTCGAACTGTTCGTGCAGATGGTTGTTGTCTTAGAAAAATTCCCCATTGACTCAGGGATCGAGACGTGGCTTCACGATCTGTTACAACCATGCGGATAAGATGCCTGTCATCTCGACTGCTAGTGATACGAGGCCGTTAGGATCCAGCACGGCTTTCGTATTACCGTCCTTAACCCACCGATTCCATATTCTGCTAACAGTTATAGGATCTCGAGCAACGCGAGCAGCAATGTCGCGATACGATAAACCGTAATCGCGATAGGCTACAATCCGACCTTTATCAAAGTCGGAAACATGATGGTACGCATTTCTCCTCCTTACACGATGCATCACAACAACATTTCACCGGTCAACGCCGGTCAACTGCTGTTTGTATATGAGAAATCGCTTGGAAACTTTCCTCGTGTCAGCACGTTGTAGGTGTCGCCACCGGCGCCAAACTGCTGTGAATGCTCTGAAAAGCTAATCATTTGCATATCACAGGATCTTCTACCTGTCCGCTAAATTTTGCGTCTGTAGGACGTCATCTTCGTGGTGTAGCAATTTTAATTGCCAGTAGTGTAGTTTTATGTCTATATCTACCATATTACTGTGCATTACGTACGTAACTGTTTAAAAGTACACTGGCTGGAAAACATCGCAACAGGAAGAAGTTGCGCGTCACAAACAAAAGTTAGGAGGCATGTTTCTAGAACTGAATAATGATGTTTATCACACTTTCGCGCCAGATACATAAGAGTGGCGCCAGTAGCGCCGCTGTGAGGATGGAAATCAAGTTTTCTTAAAATACACGCTGCAACCGTTATGAGCGTTAGTTACCTCTGAGATTGGACGTGGTAAGCCGATGTTAGACAAGAATACCTTTAATTCGACGAAGACACCATCATCAGCAGCTCAATGAGTTTCAACGAGGTCGTGTAATAGGCACAAGAAGAGCTGAATAATCCCTCTGCTATACTGCAGAAACACTTGGCAGTGTTACAGCCACTGTACATGCCTGCTGGCAGCGGTGGTCACGATAATGTACGGTTGTAAGAAGACTTGGCTCTGGACAACTACGTGACACTACAGAGAGGGAAGGCCATCGTGTTCAGCGTACGGCTGTGGCGCATCTTTGCGTCTGCAGCAGTAACTTCAGCACAGTGACACAACAAACTGTTACAAATAGGTCACTTCAAGGACAGCTCCGAGACAGACACTCTGTAGTGCTAATTCCACTGACCACAAACCACCGTCTTCTTTGTCTTCGAGAGCTCACTGGAGAACTGGGTGGATGTCTGTTGTGTATTCTGATGAAAGCTGATTCTGCCTAGGTTCCAGTGATGGCCGTGTGTTGGCTAGAAGGAGGACTGTTGAGGAGCTGCAACCAACCTGTCTTCGTGCTAGACACACTGTATCTACACCTGAAATTATCGTGCGATTTCGTATGACAGCAGGAGCACTTTCGTAGTTATCCCACGCGTCCTGACTTAAAATTCGTCCGTGAGTCTGGTGATTCGACCCGTTATGCTGCCATTGATGCAAAGCGTTCCAGGGGTGTTTCCATTTTGCGACATGATAGCTTCCGCCTACACACCGCCGTTGTAACCCAATATGGTGTACACAGTGTCGATACGTTGCCTTGGCGTGCTCCATCACCAGATCTGTCTCCAATCGAGCACAAACGTGACATCATCGAACTACAATTTCTGTTTCAGGAATTCTTAGTTACATAATACGCTTTTTCCACATCGTGTGTCCTTTCCTCTAAGGCAGGTACTTCCGAACGGTTTTTCTTGAATAGTCACCAGCAAATACTTAATTTTTTTCGCCTTTTCTATCGGCCCAGTAACTGTTATGAAATATTTTAGAGGACTTTCGTATTGCCCATAAATTTTGTTTTCTCTGCAGAGATTCTTAAATCTGACGTGTTGGTTGTCACTTCCAATTATTTACTTGCACTACTACTTTTTCAAAACTGGCTCTGAGCACTATGGGACTTAACTTCTAAGGTCACCAGTCCCCTAGAGCTTAGAACTACGTAAACCTAAGGACACCACTCATATCCATGCCCGAGGCAGGATTCGAACCTGCGACCGTAGCGGTCGCTCGGTTGCAGACTGAAGCGCCTAGAACCGCTCGGCCACAGCTGCCGGCGGGATCGACTATCATGCTGAGCTGCACCAAAACAGAGTGAATTCCACAACAACAACCACAAAATAACCTATTTCTACAACCAAATAAATTTTGAAATAGGAACATATTTTCAGTAATACGGTTTGGTTAGATGAAATTTCCATAGTCGACGATGTAAGCTGGGTTGTGTACTTAAGATGCATGACGTGTTTTCCGAGCCAGTTAAATTTCCATTACATCAAAACAGACTATTAACATTTACTTTTTAATTTTTCTAGGCAAAATATGAATTTAAACATGTCTCAAGTAATGGTTTTCTACATTCCCCCACAGATTAATAAGATACAAAAGCTTGTACCATAAATATGTTATTAGAAGATTAACAGCCGGCCGCAGTGGCCGAGCAGTTCTAGGCGCTTCAGTCTGGAACCGCGCGACGGCTACGGTTGCAGGTTCGAATCCTGCCTCGGGCATGGATGTGTGTGATATCCTTAGGTTAGTTAGGTTTAAGTAGTTCTAAGTTATAGGGAACTGATGACCTCAGCTGTTAAGTCCTATAGTGCTCAGAGCCAGAGCCAGAAGATTAACACTTACTGCACTCGATGTGCAATGTTTCAAATCTCTGTACATTGCTGAACGTATGTGACAACTTTTTGGAGATATCCCGTGTCATAAAGATTACGTACTTGTAATATGATGTTGTATGAGTGCAAATGCAAAAGTTACTGGCCGGAGCTTGACTGAGTTCAATATATTATCTTACCAGAACAAATTACAATTATCGCAAACGGATGTTAATTCCATTTGCAGGAGACAAAAACTTGAAGAAATCCAGAGCTACAAGAAATTTTCGTCGAGATTAACAACGCAAAACAACTGAAAAAATTATGTTACGTTTCCAGTTCTCACATATCTTTCTCAAGCATTGGAATACATCTGTTATGATAGTGTCAATTACGGCTTCAGCTGGAATTTAAATTCATTTACTTCTCGAGATCGGTAGTTGAAGCCTTACGATTTAACGTACGCCTTTCCGCCGTAAGATGTTACGGATCGCATTCGCACTGTAACGGTTTGCTACCGCTCTCTAGCTAATTAAATAATAAGGATAAGATACGGAATGTTCCTGCTGAGATACGTCACTGCACCGGCCATGCTAAGAATACAAGTTGTTCTTTACGAGTTTGTAGCATGTGGAGAGCTACACTCACCAACTCGTAACGAGAAGGTGCTGCAAACATCTTTCATTGTCTGTTGCTCAACATGTGTGCTTACCTCATGTTTTGTAAAGCTGCCTCGAAGTCACCGTTGGCTTCCTTCTCAAGAAATGGTTCAAATGGCTCTGAGCACTATGGGACTTAACTTCTGAGGTCATCAGTCCCCTAGAACTTAGAATCACTTAAACCTAACTAACATAAGGATATCACACGCATCCATGCCCGAGGCAGGATTCGAACCTGCGACCGTAGCAGTAACGCGGTTCCGGACTGTAGCGCCTAGACCTTCATGGGATGGACCTCTTTGTACTGGAATGAGAGTCATGAAATATAGAGATGCCACCTGATTTTTTTAAAATAAGTAAAAAATAGTCCCTAGAGCCAATAGTTATATCAAAGTTTGTTGTGTCTAATCTTCACTAATCGAGCACCACTAAAGGTTCACAACAATCTCCATGCGACTTCAATTTCCATGTGAAGTCGCACAAACGAGAGATCTGATATAAACTTTACTGTGGCTGAATAACACAGTCAGTTAAGTTGAATTACACAAAAATCCTGTCGCAGTAAAAGCAAGGTGTGGCTAATGTCGACAGTCTAGTTAGAAGCGTATTTAAGCATTTTGATATTAAATAGTGATAAAGATAGTTATACTTTTGCCGCCGAGTCCTGCAGTATCAATCACCTCATTGTCTGTACTCTCTAATAGAACACGGCTCCGATTCGCATATTCGTTCTCGCGCTTCATAACTGTGAACCAAGCATCCATCACTGAGCAATGCAGCTTTAAATTTTTGAAATGCTTCTCGACACTTATCTGTCCAAACAAAAGGGATGTCCTTGCGACGCAAGCTATTAAATGGAGCTGCTATTTGTGCAGCATTCGGTATGAACCGAATATAATATTTCGTTTTATCTAAGACTGACTGCAATTCTATGACACTGCGAGGAACTGGCAGGTCACGTATGGTTAATAAATGTGACCGAAGAGGATGTGCACCTTGACAGTTTATAACGTGACTAAGATACTACAAATGAGGTTTAAGAAAATTACACTTGTCCAGTCTACACTTTAGTCCTGTATTAGATAACTTATGAAAAAAAGCACGCAATATCGTCCAAATAGTTTGAATAGTTTGGCAATTGAGCAGTCAGTTGTTCCAATTATCGTTGGGAACAGGCAGATGCGGAAGCACTGCCAAAAGGCAAACGCAAATATTTAAACAAGCCTCAATGAGTGTTCACAACACACACATTTTGAGATTCTCCGTCTAGTGGAATTTGAAGATATGCGTCGCGCAAATCAGTTTTTGAAAAGTAGCGACCAGGGCCTAGTTTGTCCATGAGTACCTCTGGGCGTGGCAATGAATAAGTATCAATTACAGTTTGGGGGCTGACTGTAGACTTGAAGTCAACACGGAGGCTTATGCGATCTGAAGGTTTGGGGAGCAAAACCAGGGGAATTTCCCAATGACTAGCTTTTATGGGCGCAATAGCTCCGCTATCATGGAATTCTTTAAGTTTAGCAGAAACTTTGTTCCTTAATGCAATGGGAACAGTTCTGGCCTGTCAAAATATTGTATGAGTAATACGTGCAACAAAATTGTTAGCCTTGCCTAAACCTTCAGAATAGAGTCTGGGAATTCTCTCTGCAATCTGGCTACTCTGTCTTTGGCACTGAATGTAGTCACTGAAAACACATTGTCCTGAATGTGGAAGACAAACAAATCAAAGGAATCAAAGCCAAATATGTTCTCACAATCGCGTGATTCTAGCACAGTAAAAGTTTCAGTTCGCGTATGGGAGCGATACAAGGCCGGCAAAGTAGATTTTCCGAGTACAGGAATGTGTTCTCTATTACAAGTCGTCAGGTACGTGATAGTTTTAGATAGGCGTGGGGAGCCTAACAGTTCATGTATGTTACGATTCAGCAATGTAACAGAGGCCCTTGTGTCAAACTTAAATTTCACACGCTTTCCACTAATGTGCACTGGCGTAGCACTGAAGAAACTGATTGCTTTTTAGTTTTGCTAATGCCGGCAGCAGGCTTTGAATACACAGCATTGATCACATGGTTCTTGTGCCTAGATTTTGGTGAGTGGGCGGAATTCTTATGTTTGTTCCCTTACAAACACATGGCTTGTAAGTGACCTGCCACAAGCGTAGCACTGTTCTTGCCTGGACGGGCAGTCTTGGCGTTTTTGCCATGAATAGCCCCAAAGGAGTGACGTAATTCCGTCCACCAGTGTAGAGAGCTGTTTACACCGTGTGAAGAACTGCTTATGCGGCGTGGCCACACATGCTGTTGTTGCCTACTGGGCTAGTCGTAAGCAAAGGACGACTCAACTCGACAAGTTGATGGCTGTTCAAGTTTATCAGCCGACATGGCACCTTTGTCAAACTGATGTAGTATTTGCACTGCGTGATGAAATGATGGATCTGACAGTTTCAAAATCTGTTCTCTAACTCTTGACATCAGTGACACTGTACATGATCACATCACGAAACACACCGTCTGAATATAAAGCACCACAAGCACATTTGAATTAGCATTTCCTCGTGTTACCCTGCAAATCTGTTAAGCACTCTTGATAAGTTTGTTCTGACAGTTTCTTGCAACTAAAGAATTGGTGCCTAGCTGCTACCACATTCACTTATTGGCCATAATACTTAGTTAGCCAATCTGTAACCTGATCATAGGAAAGTTCACTCAGATTTGCGTTACGGAACAGTTTCTGAATGAGACGAAACACTGTACTTACTACCGTTGACAAAAAGTAATGTAGTTTAACAGTACCCGGTACATTGTGAGCAATTACGTGGGTTTCAAATCGGTGAAACCACTCGAACCATTCCTCGTCTTTGTCGTTAAACTGGTGAGAAGGCGGTATGACACTCGGACCTACACTTGTTGTATTTTGCACTGTATTCGTGGCTAGAGTCGTCAGGAGTTGCTGTACCGTGTTTAGCGGCGAAGCAATTTGCTAGGTCTGAAACTATAGCATCTGTGTTGGCTGCGTTAAATCAATCGCTTGCAGCTGAGGCCCCTGAGCGGAGGGCGAGAGAGGTGGGTTGCTCATATTGGTAGAGACAAATACAAAAGACAAGCAAGGTAAGCAATAACAATAAGCACACGAACATTATTAGGTAACACAGTAACTATGTGGTTTTTTGGTTACTAAATGTCTACGTCACCCAAGTTCTCTTTGACGAGGGTCCCCCAGAAAGTAAAGCATCACAGTTTTTTTCCTCATCTTTTCCTCATTGAACATAATGAGAATTCCACACATCAAAGAATGGTGTTTTTTTCCACGTAATCTCTATCCCGTTCTATGGGCTTCCTCCAGCGCGAAACAAGGGCTTAATTGCTCTGCAGGTACCATCCTTGTCCTGGTGACGGAGGCAGTTCTTCACTGAGTGAATCACTTCCTCATCGTCCTCAAAATGTCTTCCACGAATGTCATTCCTTAATGGCCCAAGAAAATGTAAGTCTCAGGAACTAGGTCAGGTGTGTCAGGTGCGACAGCCGTGGATGGTCTCCCCGACCGCTGCAAATCATGGAGCTCCGGCGAACCGCCTTCTGATGACCTCACCCTTCGTGCCCAGCGACTAACTTTTCATTTGTCGACAGCAGATGCTCCATAGAATTTGCACAAGCATTTGTGAATGTTCCCCACAATTTCTTTCTCTGCAATGAGAAATTCAATGACGGCACGTTGCTTGTAACGTGCATGACCTACAGACACCATTTTGAATCTGTCCTGCAGCTACGCCATCTGTTAGGAGTGACGGAAACTTGGCAACCTCACTGAGGGGATTTCAAATAATACATTCGTAACGTTTCGCATTCGTAGCATTGTTTACAGGTCAGGAAAAAAATGAGGCGTATTACTTTCTGGACAACACTCGTATCATGTACAGTTTTTCCACAATGTAACTTCCCAATGAATTTATTTTTTTTTATTTTACGTGTCCAGGACTTACACAACACGAAATATTAAAAATACAATACAATGCATAAAAATATAATACAGAAATATAAAATAATAAAAGTAATAACTTCATTTTGCAATTCACTGCTCCAAACGTCCGCTGTCTTGATGGCTTATGGCTTACTGCATATATGTCTTCCGTGCTTCGAGGATCGAGCAGGTTTCTGCAGACCAGGAGACTCTGTGGGGCCTGCAGCTGATCACACGTACAAAACTGGCCTTCAGACATGTACGCCCACTTCCTAGGGTTCGTCTTGCACCGTGACGCTCCTGTCCTCAGTCGGTTCACTGCCTTTCGTAACACGTAGGACACATGAAATACCTCGCCTGCTACCTCTTCACGTTCTCCTAAGTCCTTTCGGTTAGTAAATTTTGCCATAACTCTGGTCGGCGACTTCCAGATGCTGATGGAATCGCTCATGTGTCCATGAAACTTCTCCTTGATATCAGCGTAGGCTTTTGTGGTTCACGTCCGATCAAGGGTTGCCCGGGAACCATTTACCGCTTCTTTTTCCCAGTTTCTGTGGCTGTTCTTTTGTGTACGTCACGTGGCGCTATACCCATAATTTGATGAATTTGGGTGACAGGAGTTGGTCGTAGGCAATCAGTCACTGTGCGTCGAGTTTACTCAGTGCCTTCTCCCCCGGTCTGGCATGCGTGGATTTTCGTCGGACTAGTACTGCGTATTCTGCTGCAGAGGAACATAATGCTATGAGAAATGTAAGGAACACTTTTGGGCTCTGAGCCCCAGGTGGTGCCAGTACGTTTACCAATGTTGTTGTTGCAGGCATTCATTTCTAGCTTTGTTTCTTGGCAATCATCTTTGAATGCGAGGTTACAATGAACTCTTCCGGGTGTTTTGGAGTATCGTAGTAGCATAGCTTTTCCGTCTCAGGTAATATTTAATTTCCTCCTGGCTTCTCGGCTCCTCATACACAAGGGGAGACCTGTGTATTTCCGATATTTGGCTTGATATGGTTATCATTATAATTTCTTTCACAGATTTTAGATATCTCCAGTCAACTTCATCAACACTTCCTTAGAGATTTTGCCGGCCGCGGTGGTCTAGCGGTTCTAGGAGCGCAGTCCGGGACCGCGTGACTGATACGGTCGCAGGTTCGACTCCGGCCTCGGGCGTGGATGTGTGTGATGTCCTTAGGTTAGTTAGGTTTAAGTAGTTCTAAGTTCTAGGGGACTGATGACCACAGTAGTTAAGTCCCATAGTGTTCAGAGCCATTTTGCCTTAGAAGTTTTGGCTTGGGCTGCAGTTGCTATGTCATCTATATAAACAAATGTTCTTGTTCCAGGGTGATTGCTTGGTCTTTAGTGTAGATATTGTACAGCAGAGGTACACTTCCACAAGGAAGACCAAATTTCTGCGTTCTCCATCGGCACTTCTTATTATGCACACAGAAAAAACCCTCTTGTTTTGCAGCAAATACTGGATAATCTGTGTTAAACGGTAGCCGTTTGTGACTGAATATCTTTTCTAGTCAGCTTCTCGTGGGTGACGGTTTCATACGCTGCTGGCAGATATATGACTCGTATCTTCTATGTACCGAGTCATGACTTTACTGGGCGGTAACCTGACTGCTCATTTATAATGTATTTATGAATATGTTGAAGGATACTATCGAAGAACATCCTTACCCAGACTTTATACAGTTGGCAGAGACAATTAACTGATCGGAAGGGCTTAGGATCCTTGGTTGTTTGCGAGGCTTCAAAAGTGATACAATTTTGTCTCTGTGCCAGATCTTACGGATCTGTAATTTTTAAATGCAAGTGTTCATTTAGCTTAAGATTAGAAAAATTAGTAGAGCGCCTGTTATTAGAAGGAAAAGTAATTTACATTGTTTAGGCGACCAAGGGTTTTATTGGAATATAACATGAAACTACTTTATTACATAGAAATTATGTGTGCTTTGGCTTATATTGTCTTCCTTTTTCTCCATTATAAGTTTAATACAACTTATTCGATGGTTTCCCAGCGGTACGTGTCGGTGAAGTGATACATTAGTCTTCTGCCAAACAGGCATTCCAACGACAATTATTCAATCTTAGTATCGCTTTGATGTTCTGGTGAAAGTGCTCACCATACTGATAGGACCCAAATTTTTAGGTAAAAGAAAAATCGAGGCGACGAATGAAAAAGTATCACTGTTGCACCTCATTTATTACTGCATGTTGACTACAATAAAAATATAAGTTCTTTCTGTTGCCAAAGAACTTGGTACGAGCACCTCAGACTATATCGAAGTATCTCTTTCACTTACAGTCACTTTTGATTCAAAGTTGGAATAGAAAATCTTTATTTAATACTTAGTCTAAAAACACGCCTTCCTTCAATTTGTGTTCTGATAAAAAATGGAAGTTTTCGCTCATATTCTTCAAACATCCTCGATCTTCGGGTAGGATTTTCACAAACTGGTTAATTGGGTTACATGCTTAGAGGTGTTAATACAATTCTTTTTATCCACAAGGTCCACGCCTAAAAATAAGAGCCGAAGAGTTGGTCATACTGGCTACTGTTTCACCAACCAGCGCACCCTCAGTCATCAGAATTTAAACGTTACAATCATTATGACTAAATGAAGTTTCATATGAAATATCTAAAATGAGAACCGGTAAAATTCATTTTCAGAGCAAGACCGCTAATCGCAAAAAGAAGTCAGTGACAGGCCTTTCCTGTTGTCATGTAAGATTTAAGTACATTAAAAAACCACAAATTAATTGCCCTTCTCCCTCTGATTTGCGGTAAACGCACCTGAATCAAGTGTTTCACTACAGACAAATATATATCAACACAAACGTTTAGGACGTCCGACGATAAATCACATGTTGCGTACAGATCAACATTTAATGCTCTGTGGTAACATACAGGTGGATACATTTTCAGATTCTGTGTAAGACGACATGGGAACTGTAGAAATCATCGGGAGGCTGCTAAGATATTTAAGTAATTTCATTGTTGGAAATAAATACTGGCACAGGCTGACTTTGTACTGAGTGAAGGCGAGTGAGGCTATGTGTCCATAGCAGAGTAGAGAAGAATGAACAGATTCCTTCTTTGAGACCTACATTTTATGCGAGTGTGTACAAACGCGAATGGAGAACAAGTTCCGTTGGCTTGCGGTCATTATTAAATTATGCTCCCCGCCGAAGTAAGTTCTGGACTTAAAAATTCTTTGGGTAACACAGGACGTCCGAGCGAGAGTTGGGCTCTGAAATGTTAACAAAGAAAGTGGACATTATAACAACGTCCCTCTGCCTCTGTGGGCCTGTTTAAATGGTGGTAGGTAGTTCCTTTTGTCGAGAATGGCGAAGTATGTCCGATTCAGAAGCGCCCACTAATGTTTCTAGAATGGCATGCAGTACTGATAGTTTACGATTATTGTGGCTATTATATTATTAAAGGCCTTTGTTTTCTATCTTGTAGAATACGTAGAACAATTCCATAGCTGAATTCACTACGCCGTAACAATGTCCTCAGCACCAATGACAGGAAACGTCAAATACGGGTACAACGGAGTATTGAATGAATAACATAATGTAACACTGGTTGATACAGCTATGCAGTGTGCTCCAGATAAGCTGTAATTTTTCTGTGACTAATTAAGTAATATGTGAAAGGAGTATTTATTTACGTACATCGCATAAATTGATATTACCCAATCAGAACATCGATTGGAGTGCAGCCAGTTAAAGTAAGTGCAGCATGTTACGCCCAGCCATAAAATTTTTATCTAATTTCATTTGTTTTATCATCCATGGATCATGTCGCAATCATATAGGGTTTGTAAACATAATGCGACGAAAACTGATAGCACAAAATTTACATACACGTACTGCATAAGTATTGATTTGTGGGAATAGGACATGTGACCGCTCGCGACCTTGCTAAAGAAAACATACTAACATTTATCTGACTTCATTCAGGCAAACGTAGAAAATCCAATTCACGATGGTCGGACAGAGCAAACTCCATCCAGCCGAATGTGGTCCGTGACTCAGTGACTCCACTACCCCATTAGAAAATGTTTTAGATCATATTTAAGGTGACAAACAGGCTCATACATTGCCACAAACAGCCGTGACTTTGAACTTAATTTTCACGGTGGAGATAAAAGTGACTTTTTGTTTTAAATGTGAGTAGTGATTACAAATATATCACAATGAGACTACGTCTCCTTTCGAAAACCTGTTATAACTACACAACAATGAAATAGCGTCTGCCCCAGGTGTGTGGTGAGCGCGACAGAATGTCAATCCTCAGTGCCCGGGTTCGATTCCGGGCCGGGTCGGAGATTTTCTTCACTCAGATTGTGGGTGTGGTGTTGTCCTAATCATCACCACTTCATCCCCATCGACGCGAAAGTCACTGAACTGGCGTCAAACCGAAAGACTTGCACCCGGCGAACGGTCTACCCGACGGGAGGTCCTAGTCACACGACACTTATTTTTAATGGAATAGTTATCTATGAGAAGGGGATAAACCAATCCTAAACGAGAAAATGACGAAAGAAGCTCTTATTATTTATTTTTTCGCAATATATTTACTGAAGAAAAGGTGATTTAATATGTGTATGACTGTTACAGAGTTAAGTGTCAGTCCTTTTATCCCGTCAGTAACAATACGTCATGACTCCTTTATGTCTTGCAATGTTTTAAGTCCAGGTACATGCCTCGTGTTATGCAAGTCATGTTTTAAGCTATACTAGTTACCATTACCCTAATAAGTTATACAAGAGCAGGAAACCTTTGCCATATTCTGTGGTTTATTCATTATGGGTGTGTCTCTCCATGTTCTTCCGTCATGTTGTAATTTTTCTTTTCTCATCGCTCACACGTTTTTCCCAAAGGTTATCATACTTCTATCCATTATACTTTTATCTTTTCTGGCCTTCTGCTCCATCTCCAGGTCGTTGGATTCTGTGGACAGTCTAATCCACACCAAAAACTAACATTCGAGTTTTTATAATGTAGTATAATTTACAGGGAAATTATCATTAAACTCTTAAATAGCTGTAGAAGAACAGTAGAAATAACACCACTGGGCACAATGACGTCAAATTTCAAAGGAATATTATCGGAGAATGGGGAAAACGTACGGCAGAAGAAAAAAGAAAGTGTGAAATTTCATCAATAGATGGCGCTGTATGTGACAGAATACGTAAATGAAAACACCTGCCATGCGCACGACCCATTGATGTTGATATGAACACGCCGGGTTCACGGCTTTTCCTCCTTTCGCGTTGGCCATGACTGCCTTAATCCAGGATGGCGCTCTGCTTGTGAGGCTGTGTAAGTAGCCTGTTTATGTTTTTGTATGTTGGCAGAGCTATGTAGCGCTCTGCATTAATAACTCTGACAGCAAGTGGTTCAAATGGCTCTGAGCACTATGGGACTTAACTTCTGAGGTCATCAAACCCCGAGAACTTAGAACTACTTAGACCTAACTAACCTAAGGACATCACACACATCCATGCCCGAGGCAGGATTCGAACCTGCGACGTACCGGTCGCGCGGTTCCAGACTGTAGCACCTAGAAGCGCTCGGCCAGCTCGGCCGGCGAGCTCTGACAGCATTGTACGGACTCTGTAAGAGACTCTGTGGTTGGTCGGACTAGCACTTGGAGGTGAACAGCCAGCAGTGATGGAAGTTGGATGCAGTCGGCAGTGATGGAGGTTAGAAGTTAATAATTAGCAGTGTTGGAAGTTTGCAGTATTAGCGCGAGCGGACGGTCTGAATGTTTATCTGACATGGAGATTTATTACTGTTGATAACAAAATTTTTTGAACTGGTTGTCACTTGATTAAGGTAAAACCTGCTAAATACAGAGTTTGCTCTGCAACAAAATCTTTCCTTCGCTAACCACATGCCTATTAGTACTTAGTAGTTAGAATCTTTTATTTAGCTGGATTTATTGGTGTTTGCTGCATTGCTGCAGATTGTGTAATGAAGATTTTCTGTGAGGTAAGCGACTTACGATGTATATGGGTTATTGTTAGGATTTCTTTTTATTCGGGGCCATTCATTCGTATTAATTATTTGAAGTCAGGTTATTATTTTTGAGCAGTCAGATTGCGTTGTGCTAGGATATTATGGGTCAGTTATGATAAGAATAAGTAAAGGGAAAGTAGGCTCAGTACGTTCAATTTCACTCAGCAGCTTAAGAACACTGAGTAAGCACTCAGCAGTTTAAGTAAAAAAAAAATTTATTAAGTACTTTCAGCTGTATTACAAGAAAGATAACCGTGCACACGTCGTTCTGCAGAACACTGGGGGGTTTGATTAAAGCCTTTCGTCCGATGACTGCAGTGGGTGTGAAGAAAATGATTCGGAAATTCGAAAAGGCGGGTTCTTTTGGTGTGCAACCTGGTAGGGGGAGGAAACGAATTGACTCCACGTCAGTGGAAGCAGTGGCCACAGCGATGCACGAGGAGGGGAGTGGTGGTGTGCTAACGTGTAGTGCATGGAGAATTGCCCGAACGTTCGACGTATCCGTGAGCACGGTGGGTAAAATTCTACAAAACATCCTTCTTTGCCATCCATTCAAAATTACCGATGCTCACGTTTCCTGTTGACCTGCAAGCAACAGAGACCTATGCTTTAGAATTTCTTGCTCGCATGGAAGTGGACAGTGATTGGCCGCGAAAAATTTTGTGGACAGACGAAGCCCACTTCCATCTGACAGGATATGTCAATACACAGAATTGTCGAATATGGGCAACGGAAAATCCACATGCAAATCAACCAGTACCACTTCATCCTGAAAAAAACCAGTGTGTGGTGCGGTTTACGGTATCACCTACCGCTGGGCCACATTTTTTCGAAGAGACATGTGCTTCCGGTCTTGTTAGCCGTACCGTCACTGGCAAGCGCTATGAGTGTCTTTTGTGCAACGTCATTCCAGCTCTCAAACAGTGTGGATGTGTGGATGGGATCATTTTGATCCAAGATGGCGACCTCCGCACATTGCAAATCCAGTTAAGCAGCTGCTGAAGCGCCATTTCGGCGATGCTAGTACTATCAGCCTGCATTTGCCTAGAGCCCGGCCGTTCCGATCATCTGATCTTAATCCGTGTGACTACTGGCTGTGGGGCTATCTGAAAGATGTTGTGCTCTGTGTTCCGACTGCAAACATAGCTGAATTGAAGGCACCCATTGCGCAACATATTATGAAAGTGACCCAGGAACCACTTTGATCAGGTGTGGAAGATGTTGTTTCTCAATTTCATTTTGAATTATGTCTTTTATGCTGTTTTTAACCTCGGGATGATTAAAAACAGATTTTTCGCGTCAGATGTGTCATGGCATTGCCGTGGTGGATGGACTTCCGTAACTAACAGTATCATACCTGTACACCCATGCGCACTGATTAGTACAGTTGGTTTAATGTCATACGTACACCTTAGGCATTGTTGTATGATTCATTTGTCATTCGTAGTCGACCACTGTTAAATTGTGATGCTTACAGTGCTATCTATTGCTACATTTTGTAACTACTTATTTTTCTTCTGCTATACGTTTTCCCCCTTCTCCGATAATATTCCGCTGCAATAGGATGTCATTCTGACCAGTTGTGTTATTTCTACAGATTTTTTAAAGTTTAACTTTATTATAGTCACCCTGCAGTATTATTAACCTTCTTGGCATCCATCCCTGTGGAACAAATAATTTAGCTATTATCAATATGATACGAAACCTTCATACCATGTCAATGTATTTCTTTAATCACGCTTTGTACTTCGTTATAATGATTTTGATCCTTTCTTACAGTTTCCTTCTTGACGTATCTTCTCGGTGGCTTCAATTTATCCTTGATTTAACCCTCCTTCATTTATCATTTCCATCTCTTCCCTGCTGGCGCCATAATAATTTATGAAGACAAATGATCCCTTACTTATGTTAATGTCCCATGTATTTGAGTTGTGGCTGTCGACTGGTGTGTGCAGAACTCTCAGCTGTGCCCATCACACAACCGCCATCTCTGGTCGACCTTTCCTATTCACATCTCTCTGACTTCAATTCTGCTTCAACAAAAACACACGTAGTAAAGTACCCACCGACTACTTCCTGGTATGGGTCTAGGTACACTGTGGTGAAGACCCTAAATCCACACATCATTAGACAACACATGGTCTCGACGTGGACAAAGATACACATTTACCGTCCTCAATACAGGTACATGTACACTACGCTAAACGCCCTAAATATATACTTCATCTGACATCAGTAACCTTTATCCAAACGCTTCCATGTCGTGAACAAGTAATATTCTACACTAAACTACCCTAGCTTCCCTGCCATCAAGGACCAACCAGCAAAACAATGAGTGAGTAAGTCCCAATGGTACCTTGAGTGATAGAAATTTTCCCACGTTAAATTAAATTATCACAACAGCTATCAAATTTTCCTAACAGTCCATTACTACTCAGTTATTCTTTAGATTCATATTTACATAGAGGAATTCCCGTAATACATATATCCCTTTCACAATACATGTTGGCGCCCTTATGTTACAACGAGTTCCCTACAACGATCTTTGTCCACATGACTCTTCTCAGTTATCAAACACAAAATGTTTGTGGATTGTGCAGACAGTACTTAAACAGGATCTCCTACATATAAGAAGTTATTGAACGACAAAACACCTATACAAAAAAACAGACCTGTCACTAAACATTATTACAGTGACATCACTATTTCCAACAATAAATTAATCGCAGCATATATATTTCTGACTGTCGCTTTTCCTATATTTCTCATTCCTCCACCTCGGAAAAGTGTCTAAAGTAACTTTGGATTGGTCCTTCCTCTTCTTAACTTCCTTTTTCCAGGATAGACTACAGGTCTACGCTATCCTCTTTCTCCACATCCTGTCCTTCCATTTCAACTTCTTGATGGTTGGCCACCCTCATTCCTAAGGAATCTAGCGAGCAATTAATTAATCGATCCTCCTCACAGTATCTAATTTGCACATCTTCTCCTTCATTGCTATTCTGAGCCTCAGAATCATTAGCTTCCTTCTACGCCTGCGGTTAAGATTTCTGTCCTATTATATGTCCAATTACATCAGCAAGGCTCAATGCAGTTTCTGCTATGGGTATTCGTAAGCCATTGCCCAATCTTTTGCCAGTCTTTGCTGTGATGGACGTCCTGCATGGTTCTTGACCTTGTAAAATCTCTTGCTGTTTTCTATTTCTATCTAGCTCTTGCCAGTTTTCTACTAAATGCGGTCCATTATTTGCTTGCACTTCTATTTGCTGGGTATGGATTGAATTGAACTGCCCCTACAGCAGTATATTTATAACCTTCTTCCTATCGTTATTCCATCACGGCAAGTGCAAATTTTACTGCGACTGTTATTGTTGTCTTGTTCTCTCCTCCCCTCCTGTAACTCCCATCATGTGTTACTTCTGATTTGCGCAACAGTTCTTGATTGCTTCGATGTCATAAGTGTATATACCTACTGTTATTTATCGGTATCCACTCGATAGCTTCATATTGCAGAATCTAATGATTTCATTAGCACTATATCTGTGAACTGATTCTTTCTCAGTGTCGTGTCCAAAACCTTCACAGGGCTCCTCTGTCCTGATTCTTCCTAATATTTCCTCATTGCTGTCTGTTGGTTACACCCTTCCTGTGTTTCCTTTGACCAGTAGATCATGAGGAAAGACTCTTTAAACTCCATGTACGATGAGCAAGTTAGTATAATGGTCCTCATCTTTGTTGCCATATCTGCTACTACATGAGCACACGAAAACTCTAATTTACACTGTAGTGGCCGTGTTGATGGCAATGACAAATCACATTGAGTAATCCATGCCTTGGGGTTGAGCACAGTCCCACTGCCATGCACACACGAAATCTACGTGATGGAAGGAAGTATTTAAACGAAATGCCTCTTCCTATGTGGCTCACGTCCTTGTTGCTACCAGTGACACTGTTCTCATCCACCCATCTTGCTCTTGCAGCGCACTCGTTACTGAATCTTGTCCTTGGATTAAACTCATTCATGCCTCCTTCACTGGTAGACAGCTGTGTGTTTCCCTCACACCTACCTCAAAATCTAGCACTTGCGTTATTTGTTCTCTGAATCTGTCAACATTTTGGTGTCTTTGCTCTTGCGACTTTTTGAACTGTGGTAGTCGAAGTAGTATTTCAGCTGCCTGATCTTGCACACTTCTCACTCCATTATTTCCTGACTACTTTACTCTAACTGATCGATGACTTCACCCACATTGCTGGCGATACGTTCTTCAGTGTTATCTATCTGCTCTTCTGTATTGCTTATCCGATCCTCCTGCTCTTCCTGCTGATCGTTTATTATCTCAAGGTCTCGTTCTACAACTAGAAAGCTGTTCCAACATAGAATTTGTTTCTTCCTGCTCTATTTTTGCCCTCCTGGCCATCTTTTTCGCCACTTCCGTCTCTTTCCTAGCCTGTGTAGCTTCATCTTTTGCTTCCTTCACTATCATTCTGAACTCCTTCGTTTCTAGAGTTCCTTTTACCCAATTATTCCTCACTTCTTTCCCAACTTCTCTAGCTTCCTCTGTGGCTTCCTTCATTATTTCTTCTAACCTTGCCTTCGTTTCTCCCCTGGTCATCTCTGTTTCCTTTCTCATCTCCATAGCCTCTTCTCTTCTCTTTTGCACTACATATTCTCTTGTTTCTCTCCTTACCTTTTTTGCTTTTTCTTTGAGTTAGTGGCGCAATCGTGACTGCTTCCTCACTATCGTAACCCAAAGCGCCTGCTAATTCCTTTTTTTCTCATATCCCTGTTTTATGACCGTATGCTGTGTGAGCCACCTGTTTCATGTTATCTGCTCCTACCCAGTATCTAACTCTTCCTTGTCCTGAGTTTGCTCCATGTTTGTTACTTGATTCACTTTAACCTGATCCGTTGCTAACCTTGTGTGGCTTCTCGTTCTCATTCAAACCATGAACTTCTCAAACATTCTTGAGAAACCCTATGACAACAAAACTGCAAACAAGAAAGAAAAATATTCCATACCTGCATAAATACATCCAAATGTTACATAGCTGTTGTCTATGCCGGTATTCCAAAGATATGGAAGGAAATCCCCAAAACAACAAAAACGCTCTATGAGAAATACGTGTGTTATATACTGGCGCCAGCGGCTTAATCTAAAACTATAAAAACGCGATTCTAGTGTATCTCAAAAACTTTGCAACAAGAAAGGAAAAATTTTGACTAACTACGATCATATCAGTGTTGTTGGCCGAATTTTTCTAGCTTAACTGCTCCAAAATCATCACAGGAATATCCGAAATCATTCGAAGGGCTCGCCAAATTACGAAAAAACCTCACACTCTGGTAAAGAGAGATTAATGTTGCTAGCATGTTGCCGATCTTGATCTCTGCCCAAAGAGTCCTGCTAATGACATTGTG
The DNA here is from genome assembly GCF_023864345.2 of Schistocerca serialis cubense. NCBI lineage: Eukaryota > Metazoa > Arthropoda > Insecta > Orthoptera > Acrididae > Schistocerca > Schistocerca serialis. The sequence goes on from NC_064641.1 coordinate 903,138,525, forward strand.
CACAACAGAATTAAGAAACGCTAATTTTTGGCATATCAATGAATCAGTGTGTGGGGGACCACCACAAATTTTCACTAATGTTGCAAGGGGATTACTAACCATGAAACGAAATGCAAACGTAAATCCCAGAGTTTATTAATGCTAACTGATTTTCTTTAAACAGAGCCAAATAATTAAGAAAAGACTTTAATTCATATGTAATAAGCACTAATAAAAAAAGAATGAAGATAAAACTTGGGAACGGAAAATACATGGCAGTAAGTTCACATCCGGAACGTGTTAAAAATTAAATGACCGAAGTAAGCGATTCGACGTGATTACTTATCGCGCTTGGAACAGAAGTGAAGTTTCCAGAATGAGATTTTCGCTCTGCAGCGGAGTGTGCGCTGATATGAAACTTCCTGTCTGATTAAAACTGCATTAATACACTAGAGAAGGCCAAGCACAGTACTTACAAAATTAAAAAAGGGGAAAAAGCAAATTAAAACAATAACAAGTGGTGTTCTGAAAATACTCCAGGATCGGCCTCAGAAAGTCCCTTACGGATGTAGTGAAATGGGATAGGCATTCCAGGCTTAAGGTGAGGTAAGAGAAGTGACGGTTCACGGCCGACCGACAATCTGACCGACTTTCAATCGTCAGATCGAACTGCACAAATAATAGAAAATATCGGCCGATGACGAGTAAACCAAAATACCTATACTTCGGACACGGCCTCACCAAGATCAAGGCGCATCACAGACCACTCAAGACAAGCTTAAAAGAATAAAGAAAACACAAGTCACAACTGTCAAATCGCTACGGAACAAGGTTGCGGGTTCTAGGCAAAAACACACACCTCTTGTTGTCACACGCCTCAACGGCTGAGGAAAGAACAATCCACCAAAACGAAGAAATCGTAACGAGATTTAAGAACAGGCAACAAATTACTCAACTTGAGGATCCTACTTTGGAGGAAAGCGAAAAGTCGCTTACACGGCTAGCACCTCCAAGTGCAACAGCGCGTGCCCGCCGCCAACAGCCCCGGCCTGGCTTCGCGCTGTGCAGACTACGTCGCACGTCGCAGCTCAGTTCCAACGAACCAACAAGGTCCAACCACACCCCGACTCGGAAAATGGTGTTCGTCCGGAAGATCCAAGACGTCATCGAGAGAGACGAACGGCCGAGCAAACGACCAACAGCGGCCCACTTTCGCCGACAGCGGTCCCGGCGAATACTAATACCATACGCACCAGACCGTTTCTGGCTGCCAACTCTTCCCCGACTGAGACTGGTATTAGTGCTCAGCAGACCACATGTCGCCATCGGACGATCAGCCGACCGACTGACCAACGGCCATGGTCCCGGCGTGTACTTTCACCGTGCAGACCTGCCTGCTACTGACTGCCAACTCGTCCAACAGCGGAGTAACGACGAACTCGACTCAGTCCGCAACTCAAAGGGGACTGAGACTCAGAGCCGACTGACTAACATCCGACTGTCTGCCTTCCGAGTGACTCTGCCGACTCACTGCACAGACTCACCCCACCATCACACAGCCTCGATCCTGTCAGAGCAGAATCCGGAAATACTCGCGGTCGCTCCATAGATAGTACCTACTATCGATAACGCTGGTGCTGCCACTCACGGACATAGAAGGTGAGCTGGGATAGTGGCGCCAGAAGACATTAACACAAAACTAAAAAACAATATTCTCGCCGTTTCAGAAAAGCAGGGAAGACAGGTCACAATCATGAGCCACGCACGGCTCAATACTGTTTTATAATGTGGGAACAGAAGAAAGAAGTAAAAAAGGAATGGACTAAGCACCGAACTGATGTGTAACAATTTTTTCCAGTGACTGATCCTGTATTTTACAAAGTTTTGAAGACCCGTATCTTCTTTGAAAGTTCCTCTAGAGAATGGTTCAAGAAACTTGCATGGACACAGTTCATTCACGTCTTCTTAAACTGTATCGAGTACACATGCAAGGTATATCTTCAAGCAAAGACATGAAAGAAAAGGAAGAAATTACCTACGCAATCCACGTTATTGTAATGTAATTGGAAACCTACGTTTTCGTAGCCTCCCCGATTTCAATTGCACCCTATACTTGCATATCAAAGAGTATCTATTTTGCGTATCAAAAATGTAGCTATCTTGCACATTAACGTATCAATGAAACAAAAGGTGACGCATACTGCTATGACGATTTTCAAAATTATAGGAGGCTGTCGCGAAGGAGCGTCAAGGGTTTGTTTTCACTCCACGACTACGCACCAGCTTATTCTGTACAGCACACAATCACAAATGCTGCTCCTTTGGCCTGTCAAATTTTGTCTCACTGCCCACATTCTACTAACATCACACCGAGTGGCATATTCTTCTTCCCTTCGATGAATAGACCATTGTGTGGTAGGCGTTTCCAGAAGGTCAACAAGGTAATTTTCATGGTGGAACGTTTTAGGAAATAGCCAAAATTCAGACTTCTACGACCAAGTTCTCTACTTACTTAATATGTCGATGGTAAAAGTGTGTACCTAAGGACTGAAACCATACCTAATTACGATAGATCTAAACTTAACAGTCATCCCTTAATCCAATCCTTGTAGCAGATTGTTTATCTAAAAATGGCTTGCAGGGCTCGTAAAAATTTTGTTTTCCAGTATTTCATGCCGTTGCTTTAAAAATTTTAAGTTGTGACATACGAGTATTTTAGGCATTAAGAGGCACAATCACTGCTTGTACGGTTAACACAATAAATCAAGTATTAAAGTTAGAAACCGAGTGTATGTTATGAGACAAGACGCGCTAATTGTCCACTTTATACACATCCATTACTTGACAACGCGAGCCATTTAGAAACAACTTCTCGCTAAGCCCCAGCACAAAATGAAAAGGAGGAGGGTAGGTTACATGTGCAGTGTTCGTGTGTGTAGAGTTTACCAAATTTTTGCTTTTCATGCAATACAATTTCAGCATCAGGCATGACGTTTTAAATTACTACTTCTTTACTACTACCTCTATCCACAAATCGTTTTGAAGTCAGTATCTACATATACAGCCGAATGTACTTGCAAAATTTTATCATTGTACGATACACAGTTCAGAAGATAAGTCGTCGTGAAGAAAGAGATATTTTCTTAAGATGATGCGCAAAACACCCTGATTATTTTCATTAATCTATGTGTGAATATTGACAAATTGATAAAAACCAACATGGTTAGGAAATTAAAACAATTGCAGCCCTCGGTCGCGAAAATTAAGTCATTTTGACCTAGGTTTCAGCCTCTTCTAAGAGTGCCTTCATCAGAAATAAAGCATTTAAAAATGGAATGTCACGTATAAAATAACTATGAAGCGATAACACTTTAGTCACAAAATATTAACATAAAACACACGGAGGCATACCACTAAGGCTGCACCACATGTCGAGCTGCGGAATTTCTTATGAGGGAACTCTTAGAAGTAGTCGAAACCTAGGTCAAAAAGACTTCGCTTTCTCGACCGAGGACTGCAACAGTTTTAATTTTACTTTGTAACGGTCGCTGACAACGCAGCCACGTTTAGAGCTTTAACATAATCAGGATTGTACGTCTCCACCTGTAAAGGTTTTACATCAAATATCGCTTATCAATTATAGAACTATGTTACTGTGTATGAAAAAAAACGTAAATTAGTTACAATCTACGCGTGCAAACAATTTATTCAATATTTAAACGTATTTACAGATATTCCGATTTACGGCATGACATGTTCGATAGGCCTGCCGTCATTGACGATGATGTGGCGCAGACGAATAGAGAAATTCTCTATGACCCGCTGAAGTGTGGTAACATTGATGCTGTCGATGACCTTCGTTTCCAGTTCAGCAATGGATTTACGGATATTGCGGTCCTCCTTGTCTTTAATATAGCCCCACAAAAGGGAGTCGCATGTGTTCGAATCCGAAGAATATGATGCTCTATCGAGGCACAAGCCAGTGGCCTCTGAGTACCCCAGAACGAGGATGCAGTTCCCAAAGTGCTCCTCCATGACATTAAACACTCTCCTGCTCCGACGGGGTCGAACCCGTGCCATCAAGGAATATCGCACCGATTATTCCGCGATTGGACATTGCACCACACCGTTCGATCGCGAAATGCGGATTCTCAGTCCCCCAACTGCTGCAATTTTGCTTATTGACGATCCCATCCAAATGAAAGTGGGCATCGTCGCTAAATTAGACCATACTAATTCCCATCATGCCCCGTTTCCAACCACGCAGTTTGAACGTGATAACGCAAACCGTTCAGAAGTTACGACGATTCTACATCGTATAATTCAATAATTATCACCGTGTATGTAACACTTTAACTCATCTGCAAAGGAATCAGACGTTTAATGTTTTGGTTATAGGAGTGGGCTGCAAACATGAGCTCTCAGTTTTCTGCAGATAAATGTGTGCCCATTGTAATCATTATTACACTATTTTTATTTTAGCTGGTTTTCATATCAGGGACACCATTCTACATTATAAAGACCCAGTGAGCTTTCTGGGCCTCACTTTTTACTCCAAACTGTCGTGGCTACCACATCTGAGAGAGTTGAAAGCCAGAAGGTACTGAATATCTTCAAGTGCCTTAGACACATGCCTCAAGAGCAGAGAGAGCGCTGGTGCTCCAGTGTTATAGGACACTCATGCGTTCGCTGGTAGACTACTGGTGCACATAGTATGGGTCAGTAAGACCTACCAAAGATGAAGGTTGCTGACGCTATCCACCATGGGGAGATTAGGCTGGCCACGGGTATTTGTAGAACCAGCCCCGTATCCAATCTCTGTGCTGAGGCTGGGGAACCGCCACACACCATCCTCACCATCCAGTGGCAGCTCCTCGTGTTGTGTCATTCATGTAACTTTCTCACAGCTCAGTCGTCATCTACATACCGTACTGTCGCTCGTCCATCTCTCGAAAATCTTTTCCCTAATCGTCCACGAGCGACAATGACGTTTGGGATCAGCGTGCGACGCGTTCTGGAGTCACTTGATGTGGAGTATGTACAGTCTCAAAATCCAGGGTTTTGACTGCCTACCACTATGCTTACTACAGAGGCGCAGAGTAATTTTACATATGATGCAGTACAGGGGAGATTGCACTGCTACTTCTGTTTTGAAGACCTTATTTATTGACATTTCAACTGAGCACCATAGTTGTACAGCTGTCTTTTCAGATGTGTAGTTACAGGGGGACTTCGTTGATCGCTCTGTTTTTTGCCCTGAAGATGCCTTGCGACTTTACTGGCTTCGACGCAGAATTATATGCGATGTGGCGGACACTGGACCAGATGAGATGTGCGTCAAGTGCTAAATTTCTTGTCTGTTTGATTGTCTGAGTGCCCTTCACTCTCTACAACGCTTGTACCCAGCAGATAAACTAGTACAGAATATCCAGGAAATCCTCTTCCAACTACAGCGGTTTGGGAAGGAGGCGCCATTCTGCTGGGTACCAGGGTACTTTAGTATTGCAGCGAACGAAAAGGAAGATGTAGCAGCCAAGGATTCGTGTCGCGATCTTCAGTTATGTCAGTGTGCCATTCCCCTGAATGCTATCTAAAGGCTTTTGGGGTACAGAGCCCTGCGTCAATGGGAATACGAGTGGCTAGAAGTGACAGACAATAAGCTGAGTGTAATAAAGCGTCCGTGGCGTACCTCTGTCCAGCTACAAAGATGGGATGAGGTCATCGTTACTCGTCTTCGCATAGGCCACTGTCTTACGAAGCATGGCTTCTTACTCCGGCGCGACGAACCTCCAATGCGTCATGCTTGTGGAGTACAGATCACTGTGCTCCACATTCTACTAGACTCTACTAATTTCCGACCAGAAGGCATTGGCAGATTTACTCGCAGATTTGCCCTGCATTTTAAACGACAATGAAACGAGTGTGATTAGACCTTTAATGTTTAGTGCTCTGTCCAACTTGTTTCCAAATTTTAGAGAGATGTGGCCAGTCACTCACATTTCCCTGTGCTTTTCTTGTTGTTCCTCTGTGATTTTACTTCTGTTGTAATCTCATGCCTAGCACCTTTCACCCTTTTCCGTCGTTTTAAGGCCTGTGAGGTAGAGTGATTTTGTGGGTCAACGCGAGTGAGATGTGAGTGGCTGAATGAGCGTCATTTTATAGGACTGCCACTCACTGTGTGACAACAGTCTTAGTCATTTTGTCCACATTCGTTTCTTTTAATATGTTTAAGGGCGCTGATAACATCGGCGCTGAGCCCCCGTAAGCTACACACACACACACACACACACACACACACACACAGACAGACACACACACACACACACACAGAGAGAGAGAGAGAGAGAGAGAGAGACAAACAAGTGTTTTCAGTTTCTTATACATAGTAATTTGAATCTTTCCTTTCAGCGTTAGTAAAAAAAAAAAAAAAATCCGCATCAACACCTGAGCGCAAAAGTTATTCCTGTGTAGTATAGTAATGTAAGTGTATCAATTAAACAATACGAGAAAGATGAAGTTGCAGGTGGGCTGCATATGTGATGACTACTGTACGATATATCTTACATGTGTAGTGGTTGTGTGTGTAGAGCGAGGAAACTTGCGGCACAGGGTTTGCGAATGGGACGAGGTGTCACTCCTAGGTAACTGCTTGACTTGAGGGTGTGCCGTGTCTGCGACAAGTGGAAGCAGGTGTCCCCCCCCCCCCCCGCACCATACCACTCGACCACCATCTCCCCCCAACCACTCCTTCGCTGTCTCTGCCCAGTTCCGCAGTCTGCCCGGACAAGTGACAGTCAGAAGCTGACAGCTAGCGTGACAAGTGACAGTCGACTGCCACGCTACCAGTAGTTGCACGGATGGCAGTGGAAGCAACGGAACTGTCGGGGAGACGTCGGCACAGTACAGCCAGCCCTTCAAGGAGCTCGCACTGGTTTGTCAGGCCGCACAAAGTGATTACCTTCTTTCTCAATTTCAGCTGTAGCCTTTGACATTAATTCAAAAGTGTTCAGTACTGTAATTCGTATCCCAGTCAGCAAATAGGAACTTTGCAAAATAGAACTGACACTCAGTTTGAGTCTCATAACTTTCACGTACAACGCTTCACGAGCAGTTGACCTGTAGTGTACTTACACACCGACGCAATCCAAAATACGAAACTCACAAACACATAGGGTTTTCTTTAACTTGTTTCCTATCTACGTTTGACTTACAGCAAAGTGAATATGGAATCTTCTTCTTTCTTCTTGTTATCCCTTGTGTTTATCCCGTCAGTAGTGACGTCTGCTTTTCCAAGATTTAAATACTTTATTGCTTAACTTTATGGCAAATGCCCTTCCTAACGTCACAGTTGTCAGGGTAACGCATCTGTCTGCGAATCGTGTAATCTTTCTTCCGTGTATTATAGTAATTAATGTTTGTTGATTGGTGACTCCATAGAGTGCTGTGTGCACAACGACCATATACGTGAAATTAGAAGCAAGGTCAGCGTTGGCCGTAATTTTGATGGTTTATTGACAGCAACATCGATTTTCAATCACATAGTGATTATCCTCAGTGCTGTAGTGTACAAATTAAACTCATAGGCACTGGTTTCAAGTTATTATCAGTAACCAAAGCTATGAAACGATCACAATAACTACACCAAAGGCATACATTTCGCATCCTGCGTGGAAGACACAGTCACCATCATACTTGGCCCCAACTTTGATTACTCAAAGGGCTCCTCCCACATCTCGCACCAGTCTTCCAGTATTTGCGCAGAACTTCATGAGCAGGACTCAACGCTCGAATAACAGCTGAACACATTGTATAAAAACACTTGCTTAAAAGCTGCACCCAGAACGATGCAATCACCTACCGCTACCACAAAGAATTTTCCCATAGCTTAACACGGAACTCTTATCGTCTCTTACAATACTATCCTCTACACAGAATACTATGTGGAAAACTTCCAATGTCGTCAGCTTCCTGCGACCTGATCAAGCACTCTCGGACACATCATCCCATCGACCTACCTACCTCACTTCACATTCCACCAAAATGTTTGAAGCACTCCCAAACCGTCACCCCCAAGCTACCTTCAGCAATATGGTGACGACACTGCCTACCTAGCAACTCAACGCGCCCTTCAACTCTCCCAGTACTCCCTCCCAGATCCTTTAATCTCCTGGTGCAGTGGTGTAATACGTGGAAACTTCACGTAAATCCGACTCACTCGGCGTTTCCGCCGTCCACGTTTCCATCTCTCCACCGTCGTCCAACCCTGTCTAACACAGAAAGCATTCTCGACTAATCCTTGTCATAAAAGTAATATGGGACACACATCTCTCTACCATAGAACACAAAGACCGAAACCAACTAAAACTACTAATTTGAGCTCTACATCCTTCCGCCATTATCCTCACCTACAATTCCTCACCCCTCAACAAATGCCTTGGACGCACATGCACTCTGCCATACTTATCTTCCACAGCTCGTTACTTGTACCAACTCATACACTACCCATACTTTTTTCTATTCGTGAAGCACCTTCTGATCCGATACATAATCGAGAAACCCGATCTAGACACCGAATTTCCCACCCACTCATAACTAATTCAGGTACCCTGATGAGCCATTACGTCCATATTCCACTTTCCATGCATCTACACGCCTCATTCAGCATTCTTCAGTCAGCTCCAACAGTTAAATGCTGTTTCCAATCCTAGTCATACCATTCCACTAGATTCCATCATTTCATTTTCTCCTTTCCCCTTCCTCCACCTTGCTAACTTTTAGTCGCTAACTGCGGTTCTACAGGACTCCAGAGTCGTAGTGATCATACCACTTTCATCATGACCATTATGATTTTCATGTATCAACACCATCACTATGAGAGCCGGGAATCACTGATATTATCATGAGTGATTATATTTTAACTGTAATATAAAATCGTCTAAGAAGTTTTAAAAATCATCAGTATTTTTCACTTATGTATTCTTTTAAAAAAATCATTTATTTTCATCTATCTTTATGGAAAAATCTGTAAATTTAATCTACCAAAATGTTTTTAACAAAATTCACCTGTTATTTTCACCCATCTATGTATTTTATTCATCTTTTAAAGATACGAACCTCTACTGAAGAGCAATCTACATCCTATACCAGCCCACCACCTTTACGGGCAATTGAAACAACGATAATGGAAAAATATGTTGATATGCATTTATGAACCAAATATACACTCCTGGAAATTGAAATAAGAACACCGTGAATTCACTGTCCCAGGAAGGGGAAACTTTATTGACACATTCCTGGGGTCAGATACATCACATGATCACACTGACAGAACCACAGGCACATAGACACAGGCAACAGAGCATGCACAATGTCGGCACTAGTACAGTGTATATCCACCTTTCGCAGCAATGCAGGCTGCTATTCTCCCATGGAGACGATCGTAGAGATGCTGGATGTAGTCCTGTAGAACGGCTTGCCATGCCATTTCCACCTGGCGCCTCAGTTGGACCAGCGTTCGTGCTGGACGTGCAGACCGCGTGAGACGACGTTTCATCCAGTCCCAAACATGCTCAATGGGGGACAGATCCGGAGATCTTGCTGGCCAGGGTAGTTGACTTACACCTTCTAGAGCACGTTGGGTGGCACGGGATACATGCGGATGTGCATTGTCCTGTTGGAACAGCAAGTTCCCTTGCCGGTCTAGGAATGGTAGAACGATGGGTTCAATGACGGTTTGGATGTACCGAGCACTATTCAGTGTCCCCTCGACGATCACCAGTGGTGTACGGCCAGTGTAGGAGATCGCTCCCCACACCATGATGCCGGGTGTTGGCCCTGTGTGCCTCGGTCGTATGCAGTCCTGATTGTGGCGCTCACCTGCACGGCGCCAAACACGCATACGACCATCTTTGGCACCAAGGCAGAAGCGACTCTCATCGCTGAAGACGACACGTCTCCATTCGTCCCTCCATTCACGCCTGTCACGACACCACTGGAGGCGGGCTGCACGATGTTGGGGCGTGAGCGGAAGACGGCCTAACGGTGTGCGGGACCGTAGCCCAGCTTCATGGAGACGGTTGCGAATGGTCCTCGCCGATACCCCAGGAGCAACAGTGTCCCTAATTTGCTGGGAAGTGGCGGTGCGGTCCCCTACGGCACTGCGTAGGATCCTACGGTCTTGGCGTGCATCCGTGCGTCGCTGCGGTCCGGTCCCAGGTCGACGGGCACGTGCACCTTCCGCCGACCACTGGCGACAACATCGATGTACTGTGGAGACCTCACGCCCCACGTGTTGAGCAATTCGGCGGTACGTCCACCTGGCCTCCCGCATGCCCACTATACGCCCTCGCTCAAAGTCCGTCAACTGCACATACGGTTCACGTCCACGCTGTCGCGGCATGCTACCAGTGTTAAAGACTGCGATGGAGCTCCGTATGCCACGGCAAACTGGCTGACACTGACGGCGGCGGTGCACAAATGCTGCGCAGCTAGCGCCATTCGACGGCCAACACCGCGGTTCCTGGTGTGTCCGCTGTGCCGTGCGTGTGATCATTGCTTGTACAGCCCTCTCGCAGTGTCCGGAGCAAGTATGGTGGGTCTGACACACCGGTGTCAATGTGTTCTTTTTTCCATTTCCAGGAGTGTAGATCTGACGCCACTTCCTTGGTAAACATTTTTGGAAACAGTGATCAATAGAGTATTGTATTTTAACTGAAGTTCAGTCTTGATCACAACACTTATGTCTCAATAACACACTTGACCGGTTTCGGTTATATTTATATAACCATCTTCCGACCAATGGCTTCCTTGTAGGATGGTAGACGGAGCTCTCCTCAGCTGCTACGAAGTCAACTGAAGATGGTTATATCTAAATATAACCGAAACCGGTCACCTGAGTTGTTGAGACAAAAGTGTTGTGATCAAGACTAGTTAAAATATAATAGATCTTTCACTGTTCTTCGCTTTAAATGCTACATATTTCAGTGTTTGGACAGACTCTTCAATTGGTGAGCAGTTGTTCGTCACTTCTGAGTGGTACAAGCAGTTAATCATATCAATTTTTTTTCCAGATTTGCGTTTCTGTCTTATTTATGAAGTATCAGCATGAATTTTCCTTTTTGCTGTTTATATCGTTTCTGGACGTTGTGACTATTACTTTACTGTATACTCGAACAAATCCTGCAACATTTACAACGCACGTAAGTTTTGTCAGCTTGCAACAACAGCGAAAACTGTCAAGCTCATCTTCAACATACCAACCAAATTTGTATTTTATCTAAAAGACTTCGAAATAAGTATACAATGCATATTCTGCCATATTATATAAACAAAATAGCGTGAAATTGGTGCAACAAATCCAGTCTACCATCTGAGGATAGGTTGGCTCCGAGCACTATAGGACTCAACATCTATGGTCATCAGTCTTGAGGATAGGTAAATGTCCTAAACTGCTTATGGTGACACTGAGAATAGATTAAAAGTGTGGGTGGTAGCAATTTTTATCTTCAGTAATAAATACCCTGTGAAAAATTATCACAAAAATATTTGCCTTCCAGGCTTCCACAGGGCCCTAAATTGCTCCTCGATCCGTAGGTACACTCTACCGTTGTCAGATGTGCTGCAGAGAGTGCTATGGTGAACTCGTAGTCTGCTCGCTCCCTGGAAGCACACGGCAGTCGACTCTCCACTTGTGACTGTTATCATTGCATATAAACTAGTTGAGAAATATAACCAATATCACAAATTTAATCGAGAAAAGGAAATTGCTGGACTGGACTGGCTACATGTATTCTTAAAAAGAAATCCGGAACTCTCAATCTGCAAATCGGAAGGAGTTTCACAAGCACGATCAAAGGGGTTTAAGTATGAAAAACGTTTCAGACTATTTTTCATTGCTGCAGAACATCTTGGTAGAGCATAACCTCCTTGATAAGCCGGGAAATATATTTAACGTAGATGAGTCCGGACTTCAGCTGAATAATAGGCCAGGTTACGTGTTGGCAGCAAAGGGGGCTAAGAGCGTTCCAGCGAAAACATCCGGTGAAAAGGGTGAAACCATATCTGTAATCACTTGCTGCAATGGAGAGAGCATGGTTTTGCCCCCAGCTTGTGTTTTGAAGGGAAGAAATGAAAAGGCCGAGTACAAGGACGGTATGCCGCCGGGTTCCACGGTTTTCATGCCACAAAAGTCGGCGTACGTAACAACTGATATTTTTCTTCTGTGGCTAAGGAACCATTTTGCACCGAGGAGGCCTGAGGGAACAGTCGTGCTTCTTTTGGATGGACATAGCTCTCATTGCAGCAGCGTGGATACATTAGAGTTTGCAGAAGAAAACGTAATTTTGCTCTGTCTCTCAGGCCACACCACACACTATATGCAGCCGCTAGCCAGAGAATTTTTTAAAGCTCTGAAATCCTATTATTACAGTGCTTGCAATTCGTACATTAAAATGAATCCAAAAAGAAAAATTTCCAGACTAGTGTTCGGAGGACTGCTTACAAAGGCATGGGTACAAACAGCTACGACAGAGAATGAATATCGGGATTCAGAAGCACAGGAATCACCCCGTTTAATCCTGATGTCATCCCCGAATACGCGTCTTTAACATCAGCTTCAGATCAACATCAGGAAAACAACGAACGACATGAAAACAGACCTACTTCACGTCGACCAAGTTGTTCACACTGGCAGGAGACACCTAATCCCTCGGAAGAAGCAACTGCAGACGTACATGGCGATCAGGGACTTGAACACATAGAAGCTTCACCACAACTGGGCTGTTAGCAACGGGCGGAAAATCCACAGGGAAACCTGCAGTCTTCATCAGAAGCAGCAGATATGACCTCGACAGTCGCAACTGAAGAATCTCAAATAACCCCTGGCAAGCACTTGGACCATATTTCGCCGAACCTATCCTAGATGAAATTGCATCTGCAAAGAAGATGTCCAGAGCTTTAGCTGAGGTTTTGACTTCTCCAGAAAACATCGACAACCTGCGAAACAGAAAACGACAAATGAGTCAGTGAAGAGCAGAGCAAATGCTGAATGAGGACCAAAGGAGAAACCGTAACCAAAGGAAAAACCGTCACCAAAGAGACTACCAGAGGAATTATCAAAAAGAAGCAGCCTAAGAAACGAAAAGCATCTACCACTGACAGCGAATCCTACTCGTCGCTGGATATCCAGTTGCAAGACGGTGATGACGACGCAGATCGTGAAGTGTGTTGTTGTGTAGGGTGTGGTGAACTTCATAGTTGCACTAAAAAGGATTTGGATTGGACCAAATGTATTAGCTGCCAACGTTGGCTGCATGAAGACTGTTCAAAATATAAATCTATGTGTGACATATGCGGCAAAAAGCAGGGGAAATAAGTTCACCATTTCACCCAAACGGCATTTGCCATTTCACCCATATACATGGGTGAAATGGTGAAATTGATAAAAATAAGTATTTTTTGTAACCTATGCAGTGCCTTAAAGGGAATGTGGTACTGTTAATGTGTTACTTATGTATTTTGTGTAAGGAGAGTGTTTTTATTTTGTTTAAATAAACAATTTCTTGCCTTCTACGAGGCCCAAATTTTTTGTACACCATATCAACCTGATTTACCCTATCACCTTATCGCTTCTGCTGGCTCCTTGGGTGATGAGATGCGGTTTGTGCTTCCACTCTCACGTTGCGGTTACGTTCACTGAAAGCGGCAGTTGACAGATGTTTGTAGTGCATTGCTTCTCTATCTTCCGTCACGGTCTTCTGTAGTACAGCAGACAGAATTCTGTTGATAATATGATGCACTACCCAAGCATTTCTTGCAGTGGCGTCGGCGATATTGTGCGTATCTTCCAGCATAGTGCCATCACTGACATCAAATCATTCAAGCTGATTGAGTTAAGACAGTATCAGCTAGATCAGACAGTATGTTTTGGCCGGCCATCTTCACCACAAGTATTTTTTGAGGTTTGTCCTTAGCCAGATCGATTTAGTAGCTGGAACCATCAGGCACGTGTGGCCAATCCAGCCTCTTCATTGTATGTGGGACGAAAAACGTAAGTATGCTTCACCGTGTGGGTGTGACCTCGTCGTTTATGCCAAAAGTAGAGTATCGGTTGCGAATTTTTTGATTGCGTCTATACTTCTATTTCATTTTGCACTGCACGCTGTTGTTCTGACAATACATCAAAGTTCATATACGTAAATGGACTGGACGTGTCCTCAAACGTGTCAACTAACAAGGTACTGAAACTCCCATTCTGATCGTAACATTACCATAGGTAATTAAAACGGTGCAACACACAATGTCTACACCATCTTAGACACTAGATATTCAATACGGGCTGCAGCTAACTTGTACTATAATCACAGCCATTATGTCATGGAATGAAGTCAAGAAGTGCCCTCATATATGCCTAGGGAATCTCCCTTCATGGTGTTTTTATATTATTTATCGTACAATTCTGATTACTGCACAAGCACATCCTATACCTTTTCGATAGGGAACAGATTATGTGAACGTGCGGCCTATCTCATCAGTGGTGCCCGTCGTTTTTATTTTTTTTCCAAGAAGTCTTGCAGATGCATCGCTTCATGTGAAGGAACAGTACTTTCCTCCTCAGTAATGGCATTCGGTGTCGAACAGACGACGGGCAGTATGTTGTAAACAAAAGGCTCCCTCTGACATACCGTTTTACAGGTATGTCCAATATATCACCATCTCGTAGGACGAAAAGTGGCACATTGTATATATTGGTACCTTAATCAACCTCATGTAGCGTTTCTTCGGCAAGTAGATGAGCAAAACTTGTGGTGAATATACTCCAGTTTTCCTGTCAGTACTCTATCGGCTACTGAGACAGCCCACACTGCGGAAAACGGCGAAGAAACATCGTCACAACATTCGCACTTTGTAATGCATAGGCTTAAGATGGAGCTAAGGGATCAACTGAAACAACAGTACAAACATCTACACTGTAGATAAAAATCACTACACACACGACCAACACAAATCCATGAGAATTCAGGTACCTTGGTATCTTGAAACTGACTTGACGGCCAATATATTATTCATCGCCTACCCACACTGAAATGCATATTTTGACGAAGGTACACTTTGGGATTAATTACTGTATGACAGTGAAACTTGGTAGATACGCTAATCGTTTATGCAGAACTGGTTTATGCTGGAAAAAATAAGTTCCAATTCTGGTCATCAGGTAAAAAAATCTGGCGCTGTGCGGTATGTCGTCGTCTTCTCTGGGGCGCCAAAGACTGAGACGGTGTGGAGTTTTACAATTATTTATTGAACTTTCTTTACAATTTCTCCCTCGTCGCCTCTCGGCGCCCCAGTACGGGCACGTCCAAGGAGCCACATCGCCGTGGGGTCAGCTGCTGACGCCTGCTGCACCAGCAGCTGGGAAACCGTCAGTCTTGATGTCTGCGAGGTTCTGTCATGGACGGACCATGCGCCGCGAGGCCAGGTTGCTGTGAGGTCTGGGTGTCAGACCCTGGCGGCGCCTGTGACCAAGACGGTGCTGCAGCCGGTCCAGCTGGAAGTTCTCGCTGTAGTTAATCAGCCATGGTGCCGACCGAACTCGGGCCGACCTCCAGAGCTGAAGTTGACATCTGGCGACAAACGGATGACTCCTGCGAGGCGGAACAGACTTCAGGAATCGTCACCTACGAAAATGGAGAATTCAGTCAGGGACCACATCCGTCTTCAGATCCGAACTGCTTCCTAATGGCTTCTGTCTGTTGCTGCCGGCGCTCCACTATTTATATCTGGCAGGAGGACGTTTTTACCCTCGGTGGTAGCTTTTTGTTATTACTCCTGCAGTATATTGCAGTGTAACTTAGCGTACTGGCCTCACTTCTCCTTACTCAGCACTATCCAGACTTCGCTCAGCGCTCGGTCATTGTGCGTCCTAGTTTCAGCCGGTTGGTAGACTGCTGCTGTCAGCAAGGCTCTCTGTGCCTGCCTACTTTGCGACGCCTCGGTCGCCAGCGTGCCTCTGATTTGCCATTCTGCACTGCGTGAAGCAACACTTACTACATGTGGCCGCAACACTGTGTAAACAGCAATTGTATGTGCTTTTCTGTCCACGTCCCATTTCTAAACCATTACATATGGAAACATTTTTTGTGCCTTTCTAGTACTCACAGCGCCAGATTTGCACGTGGTGGCCAAAATTGGAACTAATATTTTTTTCAACGTAGATCGGTTCCACTGTAACAACATCTACCAAGTTTCTCTCCTGTATGATAATTACGTCTCAAACTGGACCTGTATAAGTATCTGGGCTTTAATTATAATCACTCATTTCTTTAATATGAACGTCGAGATCCATATACACCACTCTTATTAGACCGCTGGTGGCGTACACATCACCTGGAGATAGTCATAAGCACATAGAACACACAGAAAGGTACTACGAGTCATAAACAATGCTCCACGAAGCACACGCGCCAAGGACATGCACTAGGAAGTCTGCACTAGGAGCCTCTTGTAGTTCCTTAGCAAACATACTAAACTACACTACAGGAACGCGAGACATTGGAGTAAACCTTTCTTCGCCAATAAGGGGAATTATGATCACAACCATAGTTGGAAACTTAACACTCCAAGAGAACTTTTTCGTAAGGAAAATTGACGACATATGCCAAAATTAAAACTGGGAAACGTTGCGAAACCTGTCCCTCAGCAACACTGACTGCATCCTCAAATTACACTTTTACAGTGTCAGCCGTGGATCCTCAAACCACAAACAAAACCCTCTCAATAATCGACAATGGGAGGTTGATTTCATAACGTAATTGACATCTCTGATGATGACTTTGGAATGTTACAGGACCACTGCTGTTGTACCAAAGACATCATCCGTGACCAACTACAACGGTAAGTTCCCATTTCTCCCATTTCCTTGAACCATTGCATGAACTGTCGCTGCAGGCAGCACTCCTAATACTCGTCACGACTCATGCAGAGATTTTTTCGCACAGTTGTCAGTGGCTCTTTTCCCTTGCTCTGTATCTGTACGCTTGTAAAGCAACTGTCTATTATCTGCAAGAAGAGACGATATTAATGGGTGACAGCATTGTAACACCGTTAAAGACCCAAGTCCTGTGAACCCATCACAGAGATGAGAGTAGAACATTTTGTGACTGTCATCAAGCAAAAGCAGGCTTCGCTCCTTGTGGTCCTTTGTGGCCAGGTAGATCAGACGACCACGTCTTCACATATACACTTGAAACTGTATACCACCAGCTACCTCCATAAAAGAGTGTATGTTATAGCAGGACAACGTGGCGCCATGTCAGTGTCCAGCGATGCTGACACTTGTTAAGCTCGCTCAGAAACGCATGCCCTACTTTGGACAACGTGGCGTCATGTGACAGGTGCCAGCGGCACGTACGACTGCCACGATTCTCGTTGAGATCGTCAGTAGCCGGAGAAAGATTTCACCCCAGCAGGCGACCACGGTAGGTGCTAGAGTAATCACCATAGTTACGACGTGTGAGCGGCCACTATAACCCTCGGACGCACCACTGCCCTCTGAGCCGGAAGTTCGGCTGCTGCTGAAAAGAGCGTGTAAGCGGCTCATCCACCACACAGCGCTAATCACACAGATGGTGGACTTATTAGTTGCAGCTGCTTTGGTAAAGATGGCGTCGGCTGCGTGTTGCCCCATAACCTCAGGGTGATTGGCGACGCCCTGATTTTGTGGTGGGTGCGGTCCCTCTTTGTAAAAAACAATGAGTTTTTCTACCGGTTAATCATACATTGCTGATGTGACTCTTGAAGTTTTCCCGGCGTATCGAATATTCCACAAGATTTCGGGATTGCAGCCGGAAAACGTCAGAGTTGCTAAACTCCTCTTCTCTGCCGCAAGAAGTTGTGAAAAGATTGAGACCTCACAGTTCTGTTCCACCGAGGTTATATGGTCTTCCTAAGATCCATAAGGATAATGTGCCCTTACGCCCCATAGTGAGCAATGTCGGTGCTCCAACATATGATTTATCTAGTCATTTGGCTTCGCTACTGAGACCTTTTGTTGGCAAATGTACGCACCATATTCGCAACTCTGCGGACTTTATCAATAGACTGAGAACACTACAGCTGAAGGATTCGGACTTGTTAGTAAGTTTCGATGTCGTTTCACTCTTTACGAGGGTCCCTCTTTTGGATTCATTGTCACTTATCGGCAATAAGTTTACGGCCGATATAACGGCACTGTTTCACCATGCCCTGTCCTCTACTTACTTTCTATTTAATAATGAATATTTTGAGCAACTTGACGGTGTTGCCATGGGCAGTCCTCTGTCCCCTCTGGTGGTAAGCTTTTATATGGAAGACTTTGAGGATTGGGCTCTCGATTCGGCGATGTTGAAACCAACAGTCTTCTGGCGGTACGTGGACGATACCTTTGTAGTGTGGCCTCACGGGGAAGAAGAGCTTTCACGGTTTTTACAACATCTGAATTCCATCCACACAAACATTCAGTTTACGATGGAAGTTGAAAAGGATGGTTACCTACCATTTCTGGACGTCATGGTTAAACGCAGGGTGGATGGGTCATTGGGGCATTCGGTCTATCGAAAACCCACGCATACGGATCTGTACCTGCAGGCGTCAAGCTGTCATCACCCGTCACAAACTATGGGTGTTCTTCGAACGTTGGTGCATATGGCACATGTCGTGTCTGATAAAGACAGCCTTGCAGACGAATGAGAGCACTTGAAATCGGTATTTCAACGTAATGGATATTCTGCACATCAGGTCAGTACCGCTTTAAGGAGGAAATAACGTGATCACCAACAAGATCAAGAGGATAAGGAGGTGTTTAAGTCCAGAGCATTTCTCCCATATGTCGGGAACATTTCATCGAAAGTAGGCAGAATTTTAAAGAAACATCGTGTGAAAGCAATCTTCCGGCCACCTACAAAGACTCGTGCTCTTCTGGGCTCAGCCAAGGATGACCTGGGATTACGGAAGGCTGGAATTTATAAAATACCTTGCGAGTGTGGGAAAGCCTACATTGGTCAAACCACACGCACAGTATACGACCGCTTCGTTGAACATGAACGCCACACTCGCCTTTTACAGCCGAGTAAGTCGGCTATAGCCGAACATTGTATTTCCACAGGACATATTATGGATTATTCGGCCACGAAAATCTTGGCCCCATCGAGATCCTTCTGGGATTCAGTTGTGAAGGAATCCGTGGAAATACGTTTAGCGGATAATCTCATTAATCGTGATGGCGGCATTTTATTGAATAAGGCCTGGGACCCGTTGATTTCTTTAATTTCAACCAAAAGAAAACTTTTTATGGCTTCTGACACGTCGAGCGACAAGTAATTTTAATATTGAAATTTTATTGTTTTGGACACGTCTGCGTGCATGTTTTACTTTTTTCACGCTTTCGATTGCGCCCCATAGATGCAGTAATATTGTAGAGGGCCTTGCAATCGACAGGTGGCGCGCATGCTACGGTAACTTGCGCATGCGCGCCTGCGGATCTTTTACGTATAAATAGAGCGACTTGCACTAGCAATCTCCAGTGTCAAACACTCGCCTGAAGATGGCTGTAAGGTTGTCAGCCGAAATATCGTGGAAAGAAGTCGATGAGATCCGGCTGCAATCCCGAAATCTTGTGGAATACATTGCTGATATCGATGTAGTGCTTCCAATCACGTACAAATCAACACATCCATAGCTCGAGGATTTAGTAACGACCTCGCCTGTCCTGAAGCTGGCATCACCAGCACTGTGAGGCGCGGCCTGTCTTACCTTGTGATATTGACGTACGAATGCGTCAGTGCCCGTCGGCTCCCCAGAGACTGGAGAGTTGCTATATCCATAGCAGCACCCAAAAAATTGCGGCAGCACTACATACCTTGACCCTTTAGGAAGAACCGGGTTCCAGGTCTCTACCCGTATCTGGTCTGCTACATACATCGATGTAACATCATTATTTCCAAGTCTCTGTACGTCCATTAGTTATGGTTGCTGGACTCTACTGTTCGACCCAGGTCGTCAGTCGGCAGATGATGGTCAGTGATCGCTATAGTAAAATTCCACTAATACCAGTATTGCTGGCCCCTCTTTTGATCACAACCGAGGCAGAATGTTCCTACATGTCGCTCAGAGGCCTGAAGATGGCGCAGTAAAACACTGAAACTGGTGGCCAAATAAAATAAAGTTGGAAACTAGACGGCTGAAAGGAGTTTAATTTGACATCCTACATTAATTTCAGTTTTCTTCTTAACAGTAAACAACTTTAATTACAAAGTTCAGAGGAGGTATATTCTCTCTACAGCTCCTACCCATTGGCTCCTTGCCGACTCATTAATTCTTCCACACACAGTTACGTCGAGCTTCCACTCTCAACACTAACTAGCCAATATGCATTAAAGCTCTTAAACACGTATAATAACTACTAACATTATTTCTCGCTCACTGTGCCAGGACGGCTCTTGTCCATTCAAGTTACCAACAGTCCTCATGCCAACAATGAGCCTAGAACACCGTGGCGTGCCTCTTATACTAGGATACACAACCTTTAATATTACGTTTACACTTATCAAGGACTACTTTACGCACGAATAGCTTACCAGTCAAGTGGCACTCGATGCGACGGAGAGGCACAATGATGAGCGGTCCTTCTCCTAACTGTGACGATGTCTGCATAAAACAGACTCACACCTAACACTGTGGCTGTTTCTGTTACACGCACAGTCATGAACTTAACTCGGTGCTCCTCCTGGTATTGCTGCACATGTTGAAGCATCCGTTCTGCCGAAATTTTCCCTCTTTCCTGTCTGTTATCGATACAAGTAAACGATTAGATGAGGGTATAATGTTTCATTGAGACACGTTGATCACATTTTGCAATGGGAGCACCCCTAGCAGCTCAGCCGGCCACTACAACTGTGGATGCATAATGTTTAACTTTGTCTCTCCTACAACAACG